>NW_008333781.1:1160119-1171917 GCF_000622305.1 Nannospalax galili
AACAGGCCCTTTTTAAAAAGATTACCATAACATGATTGAAAACAGGCAAAAGATCTGAAGAGTCACCTCACTAGGGGGAGATTCAGATGGTAAATCATCCTATGAAAAGCTGCTCAACCACATCACCCTAGTAAGCACTGATGGGAAAAGTCCAGAGCCAAAGCCCTGCCCTACAAACACATGGGAGGATGAATGGGAACAGCAGGAACTCTCATGCAGTACAGAGATGGGCACTTGAAAAGAGCTTGGCAGCTTCTTACAAATCCAAATGTATTTTCAGCATACGTCCTGCAATTCTTCTCTTTGGTATATACACAGGAGCTCAGAACTTGAACCCACACATGGATATTTACAGCAGCTTCAAATTTGCCCAAACCTGGAGCCAATCAAGATGCCATTCAGCAGAATACAACAGTGAAGTGTGTGCTTCACCCAGAACATGAAGTATTCCTCATCACTAAGGAAACGTGCTGTTAAACCAAAAATGGGGCATGAAGTCCTAATATATCACTCAGCAAAACAAACTGGGGAGCACCTGGCCTCTGCAGTAAAGGTATGTGGAACTGGTCCTTTTAAAACTATATGTTCTTTCCTAACATTATACACAATAGTGGTTTCATTATATTTTCATATATGCATATAATGTACTTTTATCATATTCCCCCATTGCCCTCTCTTGCCCTCCTCCCTCCTGCTGATTTCCTTCCTCTTCCCAACTAGTTCATCTAGTCCTCCTTTACTTTCATGACTTCTTTTATTTACTTATTTTTGTTTTGTTTTGGTTTGGTTTATTTGTCTGAATGACCCGTGCATTGGTGAGAGTTGGGTAATGAAGTTCCTTACTATTAATGTCTTGGGATTAATTTGTGGCTTTATGTCTATTAGTATTCATTTCATGACATTCGGCACACCTACATTCAGTGTATATGTGTTTAGATGTAATGTCCTCTTGATGGCTTATTCCTTTCATCAGCATATCTTTATCTCTTCTGATTAATTTAGGCTTGAGGTCCATTTTGTCAGTTATTAGAATAGTGACACTATTTTGTTTCCTGTTCCATTTGTTTGGAGTATATTTTTCTATCTTTTCACTCAAACATAGTGTCTGTTGACGGTGGAGCATATCACTTGTTGACTATAAAAAGATGGATCCTTTTTTCTAATCCAATGTACTAGCTTGTGTCTTTTGGTTGGGAAATTAAGGCCATTGATATTCAAAGTTAATACTGAGCAGTGTGTATTACTTTTTGTAATATTGTTGATTTTATAGTGTCTGGTATTTCCTTAGTCATCCTTTGTTTAACAACTGTCCTAACATTTTTTTTTCCTGTAGCTTCTTGGATGTAGCTTATCCTTCTAATCTGTTCAAAGTAATACTTTCAGTGTTGTCTGTAGGACTGGGTTGGTGGTCATATATTAGTCTGTTTTTAATATGAAATATTTCTTTCTCCTTCAGCTGGATTGTTCTCCTTTATTTTATTCAGCTGTCTGTGCTTCCATGGACTTCATTCAGGTCTTAATTCCTATCCTCTTTAAAATCATTCAGAAGTTTTAATGCCCTATTCTTTGAGCATATTGAATAGTTATAAAACTGTTTTTTTTAAGTCTTTGTTTGGAGTTTCATCTAGTTGCTCTTGTTGGAGACCATTGTTGTGAGATTGGTGATTTGGAGCAGAGATATATTGTCTTTTGTGTGTGTGTGTGTGTGTGTGTGTGTGTGTGTGTGTGTGTGTTGCTTATGCTTTCACAATGGGATTTCATTGTCTGGAGTTAATTCATCAATTTTAACTTTTGGTATAAGTTTCTGGTCCAGCTGTGGTAAGTGGGCATTTGGATATCTGATTGCTCTTACCCTGGTTTGTCAGGTTCTGTATTGAATTTCAGTCTTTGGACCACTCAATAATGACTTCTGGGTGGGCTTTCTTAGGCTATTCTATCTCAGTTATGGGTAAGGCTTGGCCTCTGACCCTACCAGTGGAATGTTCTGTGTTAGTTTGCAGAGTGGAAGGTGGGTTGCTTGGGTTGATGGGTTATGAACTGATGAGTGGGAGGGTACTCAATGTAGGTTCTGAGGCAACCAGGGCTTGGGTGCCAAAGGGTGTCAGGAGTGTTGCCTGTGACCCAAGGCAGCTGGAGCTAGGGTGCCAGAGGCAGCAAAGTTGTGGTATCTGACTTGAATGGGCTGTCACTCCACATGAGTCCTGAAGCCATAGAGTTAGGGTTCCATGAGTGGGGGAGGTGTAGCCTCTGACTGGGGGAGCAGGCAAATGCTTGTATGAGTTCTGAGATACAGAGATTGAGGTCTTAGAAGGTGGAAGAGGTTTATGCCTGATCTGGGGGTTGAACAGGTGCTCTGTGTGGGTCCTAAGAAAGTAAGATTGGGGTGCCAAAAAGCAAGAAAAGCATAGCCGCTGAGATGTGGAGCAAACGGGGGTTCTGCATTGTTCCTAAGTGGGGTTGCTGGAGCATAGAGATGTCACTTCTGACCTGTGACGGGAATAGGTGTCCTGTGCTGGTCCTGAGACAGTGAAGTTACAGTCACTATAGGTAGGCATGTAACCTCTGGCCCCTGAGCAAACAGTTGCTTTCCTTTGTGTCCTATGAAGATAAGGTGTTTCTATGTTTTTTTATAGTTCTATATAAATTTTAAGATTTTTTCCTATGTCTCTGAAAAATGTCATTTGATATAGAGGTTACACTGAATCTCTTTGAGTGATATGGACATTTAACAATATTGATTCTTTCAATTCATGGAAGATGGACATCTTTCCATTTTGTCTGTCTTGCTTTGTAGTTCAGACACTAATGTATAAAAATTATAATGATGCTGATTTTATATTCTGCTTATTTTCTTAATTTATTAATTGTAATAAAGTTTGGTGGTATTTTTGTAGTTTTCTAAGTATGATTCATGCCTGACCAAGCAG
Organism: Nannospalax galili; assembly: GCF_000622305.1. Classification (NCBI taxonomy): domain Eukaryota; kingdom Metazoa; phylum Chordata; class Mammalia; order Rodentia; family Spalacidae; genus Nannospalax; species Nannospalax galili. Next base: position 1,163,047 of record NW_008333781.1, read on the forward strand.
GTTGAGCAGCAGCTCTGTGTGGGTCCTGAGATAGTAAGGTTGGGGTGCCAAAAAGCAAGAAAAGCATTTCTTTATCTTGTCTAATTCTTCAGTCTAAGATTTCCAGTAATTTTTTTCATGCTGTCTGAGAGCTCCTATAATGCTTTTTCATTCCCCTACATTCTTTTTATAAGATTATGTTTTACATGCATTTATTTTTGGATGTATGGATGTGTGTATATTTGTATGGGTGTATGTATATTTGTATGGGGGTATGCATGTGACACAGGGAATGTGTGGGAGGTCAGAGGATAACATATGGGAGTCACTTCACCTATGGGTATCATTTCTATCTTTCTACCATGTGGGTCCTAGGATTGAACTCAGGTCTTCAGGCTTGGTAGCAAATACTTTTATGCACTGAGTCATCTTGCCAGCCCAATATTATTTTTTTCTTTCTGCAATTAGGTATTTCTGCTAACCTGCCTTCAAGATAACAAATTATCTCTTTTATTTGTTCTGGTCCACTATTGATTAAATCATGATTTTTAATTTTTTTAGTACAGTTTTTAGTTCAAGGATTTTTGTTTGATTTCTAAAAATTGCTTCCATCTCTTTTTTTTAAAGTTTCTCTGCTAAAATATTCAATTATTTCTTTGAGTTTTTCTTTGTTTTTTTTTTTTGTTTGTTTGTTTGTTTTTTTTTCTTTTTTTTTTTTTTTTTTTTTGGTCTTTTTGGGACAGGGTCTCCCTGTAGCCCCAGCTGGCCTGGAACATGCTATGTAGACCAGGTTGAACTCACAGAGATCTGCTTGCCTTTGCCTCCCAAGTGCTGGGATTAAAGGCATGTACCACCATACCCGGCTTCCTTTAGGTTCTTAGAAGTCCATATCACCTGTGCTGGTTATTCTTTGGCCAGTATATAGCACCTTATTTTGACCATTAATTGAGGACTATGGTTCCCTGAAAGTTTTTTTTATTTTCCTTTTTTTCTTCCTTCCTCCTTCACATTGGGGATTAAACCTAGGACTTTCTGCATACTAGGCATGAACTCTACTGCTGAGCCATACACCAACCCATTCCTGAAAGTTTCTAGTGCTTTGTTGGTGTGCAACATTATTTGTGCAGCCCAAGGTTAGCCCCAAAGTAGTTAGTTGCCTGTGATCCAGGACTATAGGATTTTGCCTGACTCTGACACAAATGGTACAATGCTGCATCACACCCTTAACATGCTGAGACCAGACCATCATTGTGTAGAACCAAGCTCTTCACTCAACTGGGATTGTGAAATAGACTCTTGGCCCAAGGCTACTACAACCAGCCACTGATGGACTGAGGAGGGGACATGTTTACCTCTAATACTGTTTCAGAGGGTTTATCTTGGTGTGTGTGTGGGGGGATGATATTAGTATCTGACCAGTTTTAGATTTCACTAGCATAGTACTGAATTCCAAAGGAAAATCTTTTACTTAATTTATTAACCTATCCCTATGAACTGAGTCTCTGTCCCAGTATTTTACATGAGTTTGAGACAGTTTTAGTGAAGAGAAACGTTTATGTGTTTCAGAAAGCCAGATAGATATCACAAAAAGTTTATGGGAAGCTAAGTTACTCCTGAGTTGAGCGAGTGTCACACACCAGCTAGTTGTGATGCAGGCTAACTCAGGAATTGTGTCATTGGGGCACAGATCTCACTTCTTTTATGTACTGGTCTAAGGATAGCTATGCTGCCAGAGGTTTGTAGATGATGATGGGAGCAATTCCTTGGAAAGCAAGACTGATACTAAGCTGGTTTGTACCTTAATCTCATGGCCATAGGAACCTAGATAGCATTTAAAATATGGTTCTGTCTCTCGCTCATTCCAGGGCCAGTAATAAAGCAGACCAAAACTTGAGTCTGGTCTAAGATAAAGCATGTCTAGAGGCTCCTTCCACAAGCTCTGGTCTGTGCATGTTTCATTCTGCCTGGCGCTGAATCTTACCACTGAGTCTGGTAGAGCCTATGCTGCATGCCTGGATTTCCTACAGGTGGAGTTATACTCCCTCTTTCTCAGTCTAAGGTTACAAAAGGAGATACTACTTGGTTGCCTGGCTGGTGGATTTGCTAGAATTTAGTACTGAGTCTGTAACTTCCTGAGTTTTTCTTAGTTGGGAGACTTTTGATTATTGCTCCAATCTCACTGTTTCTTATGAAGTTCTGTTTACATCCTCTTGACTCAATTTTACTAGGTAATTTGTGTCTAGGAATTCTTTCATTTCTTCTAGGTTTTCCAGTTTATTATGAGTTTTCAAATTATTACCTGACTGTCCCCTGGATTTCATTGTTATCTGTTGCAATTCCCCCTTTTCATCTCTAATTTGGTCTACTTGTGTCTTTTCTCTCTTTTGCCTCATTTGGCCATGGATTTGTCAATTTCAGGTCTTCAAAGAACTATTTGACTAATTGGACATACTGTTCTTTACTCTCCATTTCCTTCTCAATTTCTGACCTGATTTTTATTATTTCTTGCTGCCTACTGCTTGTGACTTGGCTTGCTCTTTTTTCCTAAAACATGAGATCTATTTTTGTGATATCTATCTGATTTTCTGAAACACATAAACTTTTCTCTTAGAACTTCATTAGCTGTATCTCAAAAGTTGTAATAAGTTCTTCTTTGATTTTCCTTTGATTCTAGGAAATTTTAAAATTTACTTCCTGATTTCTTCAGTGAGATGCTGGTCATTTAAGAGTGTATTATTGGTGAGACAGGGAGTCTAAATTGAGTGAGAAATGAAACCAAAACACCATATCTTGAAATGCAGCCATCTGCAAAAGACCTGCGTGACCAGCTATTCAGCTTCTATAAACATTCTAACTGTTAGAAGTTCCCACTCATGCTCTACTGTCACATAGGCTAGAGAGCCATATGCATGGCCTGCAAACATGTAGACAGGAATTTAAACTCACCAATAATAGAATGGGTCTGAAATGATGCTGAACTGCCTATGTATGTTCTGGATGCTAGAGGTTCAACACTTTGAAGATTACTCCCAAGTCGGTGCTGGCATGAATAAAATCTTCTGATTCTTCATTCCATCTCCCATGTCAGTTCTGAGAGCAGCAATTCCTGTAACATTTAGTTTCTATGTATTTGTGTCATTTCTTTATGCTATCGGTATAAGATATACAAAATCACAATTATTATATATTCTTCATGAATTATTCCTTTTCTTTATATGTAATATCCTTTGTATATGTTATACATATATCATCTATCTGTCTGTCTGTCTGTATCTTTTTGAGACAAGGTCTGTATAGCCCCAGCTGGTCTAGAACTTGCTATGTAGACCAGGCTGGCCTCAGTCTCACAGAGATCCACCTGCCTGTGCCTCCCAAGTGTTGGGACTAAAGGTGTAGGCCACCATGCCTGAATTTTGAAAAAATTGTTAGATCTTTGAGAATTTCATACAATGTGTTCTTTATCTCTTCTAAAAATTTTGGGTTGATATCAAATACCAAAATAATTATGCTAACTTGTTTTGGGCTTCTATTTGCAGGACTGACATCCATTCTTTCTCTTTGAGTCTGTGAGATCTGTTATTTTGAAACAACAGATAGGTGGATTTTGTTTTCTAAACCAGCTAGTCAGTATTTTGTTGCAGCTACCTGCTCCTTGGTGGTCTGTTGGTTACTTTTTATTGGTGAGTTGAGGGCATTTACATTTAAGGAATTTTTCACATACATTTACTAATTCCTTAAATTTTGCAAGCTCTTTTTCTGGTTGGTTACATTATTGTTTTGTTTTTCTTTTATAGCATCAAGGGTTGCTGTTTTATCGTGTTGGAACAACATATTTTCCTTCCTATATTTCTTTTGTTTATTCTTTTTCTCATGAAGTTTATTCTTTATCCTGCTCTTATTATTGAGACTTCATTCCTCTTCTCAATATAGGATTCCTTTAAGTATCTTCTTCAGTGATAGCTTGGTGGTCATGAACTGCCTCAGTTTATGCCTTTCTTGGAATGCCCTTATACCGCTATCAATTATAAAACATAGTTTTGCTGGGTACCACAACACTGGTTAGCAATTATTTACTTTTATGTCTTAAATTATATGGCTCCATACTTTCCTGGCTTTAGTGTTGCTGTTGAAAGATCTGATGTTGTATTTTAATGTCTTTGGTTTGGAAGTGACTTGACATTTTTCCCCTATGTATTTTGCTTCTTTGTTTTGTATTTTTGACATCTTGCATATAATGTGCTATTGCACTGGCTTTTCCTTGGGAAATGCAAACAAATGCCTGTTCACTCAAGATGGGCAAAAATGACAGAACACATTATAATTTCATCAAAGTCCAACTTGGTGAGACCAATGACTTTATTTGACTTGCATACACCCATGCACAGAGCATGGGTGTGGGGTAACTTACAGGAACATGGGTAACCCCCAAACAGCTGCATCACTGCAAATTTCCACAATATCATGAATGAGGATCTCTTGGAAGCTACATCAGAGTCCCCCTTTCAGTGAACCTTCCACTTAAAATATAGTCTAACATCTCTCAAGATCACTTGCAGCTAAGAGAAGAAGTAATAGCTGGACTCTCAAGTGAGAGTCTTCTGTACCTCCCTAGAGAGTGTCAACAGCCTCATTTCCATTAACATAGACCTGGCTACCATTGTATTGTTTTGCTATATTTTCATGGATGCCAAGACAAAGTCCAAGTTGGTGTCTTGTTATTCCTGGAGTGTCGGTCTCACTCAGCTCAGACTCGGCTGCTACCGGGAGACCATTGCACACCAGTCCCCATCATGGAGGGTTGTAGTGAGGAGAGAGACCTATGGGGAGAGAGGGACCTCGGGCAGCAGTGAATACAATGGTAAGAAACACCTGGGAGACTGTGTCAGTGGACAGCTCATTTTAATATGGCGAAGAAGAAGTTTTTATAGGGAAGTTTTGGGGGCAAAGAGGCAGGGTTGGGTTTCTGCTAGGCAGGCAGGTAAGGGGAGGGAGGGGGCTTCTAAAGCTTCATGGCGTTTGTTTGTGGTGCCTTTTTTCTGTCATCTGGTCACATGATCTACAAGAGACCAGGTTAGGACTGAGGAATTAGAGACCTAGTAGTTTTGCCTGGGGGCTGTTGGGTAAGAGACAGTATGTTTTAGAATAGAGCGGGCCTGACTCCTGCCATCCTCACTAGGAGGTCTCCAGGGTTGCATGGCCATGCTCTACATTCCAGACACTCCTGACCTATTCCCAACACTGGAGAAAAAAAGCACTATACAGCATGTACTTTGAATAAGTTCTTTGGTCATGTCATTTTCCAGTTCTAATTGTGTGTGTGTGTGTGTGTGTTGTTGTTGTTGTTGTTGACACAAAAGCACAACTCTTACCACAAATGGGATAAGGGATAGTTTAGTCTAGAGCCAAAAACCCAGGAAAAGATTTAGTTTACCTAAATTCTTTGTTCCAATGTGGAAGCAGTTCCATGAAGCTTTTATAGTAACAACAACAACAAAAAAGAATGTCATATATTAAGGCACTTTTCAAATACATTGGTAGAAGCATTAAGTAGTCCATTTCAGCAAAGCAGAGAAATCTCAGCTGTACGCCTCAGTTGCTATCTGATAACCCTCAGCCTTTTGGTTGGTGAAACCTAGGGTATTGTTTAGTTAATGTTTTCAAAAGGTTTTTATCTGTTCTTCACACCTTTTTCGTAACCTTCCAAACTCTCCACAATTTTTGAAGTTCTAATTGGCTGATCAACCTTGAACACAGTTCACTTTGAAGATGCACATTATTTTTTTTGGCCAAGCATCATATTTTGTATGTGCAGGGGTCAACTATTATTTATTAAATATTATTAATGTTTCTCATTGCTAGGAAACACTTTCTAGGATCCGATGCATTTGAGGCTGAGTTGTGGGCAGGAAGAGCAATCTTCAGGAGAGAGGAATAGCTGTTAAAGCCAATAAGGAAGAAACTCCTGGATCATATCAAAACTATTAGCTATACAGATCTGAATTTTTAAAAATGTTTTGTCCTCTGTGTCTGATATAAGATTTACATGTTAAATATAATAATATAGTTATACTTAAGTTTAAAATAATCAAGAATATTGCTTGCCCTAAAGGAATGAAGGTAACAGATGAATGAAACACACAGTTTAGACAATTTAGACAACCAAAATAAGTATATATGTTTCCCCCTGTACTTGCAGTAATTTGTAACTCTATGAACTATTTATATTTGGAGTATTCAAACAAATCTATTATCTTTTAATTTTAGCTTTTCTTTTGCTCATTTAATTTCATATTTCCATTTTATTAGTGAAATATAAATAATGTTTAATTCTTGAAATCCTGGAAAATTGTACTATTTAGGATACCTTAAACACTCATTTAATCAAGAAACATCTATACCTCTGGTATGAGATCCTGAATGTTGTCATAATTAGAGACTGATGACTTTTTAAATCTTTTAAACACAAATACTAGTTTCATGTAAGATAGTAGTTCTGGGTAAGCACATAATCACAGTGAAAAGAAATATTCTTATTTATAACTTCATTAAAACCAAGATTAGCATTATCTTACAATTTAGAACTATGCCAAGTAAATATTAAATATCACAAACAATACAAAATCGTCTAATTATAAAAAGATTTAAGAAACAAAAAAGTGGAGACAGCCTGAGAATGCCTGATCTGGTCTATGCCTGGTGTAGGGGCTGAGACCTCAGTATACCACCTGAGAGTGCCTGGATCTGTCATCCCTGTGGTGGTGAGCTTCCCCAAATCACACCATGCTCTGCCCTACAGTAGGGTAGGGGATGAGACCTCAGCAGACCACCTGAGAGTACCTGGATCCGGCCTCCACATGGTGGTGAGCCTCCCCAAACTTTGTTGTGCTTAACCCCCTATCTTGGATTACATGGGGCCCCTCCCAAGTCCCCAGGGGTGACCTCTCTGCACTACAGTAGGGTAGGGACTGAGACCTGAGTAGACAACCTGAGAGTGCCAGGATCGAGCCTCCACCTGGTGTAGGGCCTGAGACCTCAGCAGACTGCCTGAGAGTCCCTGGATCCAGCCGCTGCATGGTGGTGAGCTCCCCCAATTGGGCCATGCTTAACCTCCTAACTTGGATTATGTGAGGCCCCTCCTATGTCTATACACTAGACCTCTCTTCCCTAGAGTAGGAGCTGAGACCTTAGCAGACTGCCTGAGAGTGCCAAAATCAAACCTCTCCTTAGCAAACTTCCCAAATTGTGCTAGTAGGGGTCCATCTTTAAACTTAAATAACTTTAAGTATCAATGGACTGACCTCCCCAGTCAAAATACAGGCTAAGAGAATGGATTAAGAAACAAAATTCATCTTTTTGTCATCTGCAAGAAAACCATCTCACATTTAAGGACAGGCATTACCTTAACGTGAAAGGATGGAAAACAATATTTCAAGCAAATGACACTAGGAAAACATGAGGGGTTGCAATTCCAATATCTGACAAAATAGACTTCAAGCTAAAAATAATCAGATGAAATAAAGAGGGTCACATCATTCTGATCAAAGGAACAATTAACCAAGAAGATATTACAATCATGAACACACATGCCCCAAACTCTGGTGCACCCAACTTCATAAAACCAATACTACAGGACTTTAAGACACAGATTAATCCCAACACACTAATCATAGGGGATTTAAATACCATAGTGAAACCATTAGACAGGTCAACTGGACAAAGAATAGAGAGACAACTGAATTAAATGATACCATATAGAAAATGGACCTTACAGACATCTTCCAATTTATTCCATCCAAGCACCAAAGCATACACTTTCTATTCAGAACCCCATGGAACATTTGCAAAAGTTCACCACATACTGGGGCACAAAACAAAACTCAACAGAAACAAAAAAAAATTGAAATAATGCCATACATTCTATCAGACCACAATGCAATAAAGTTTAAAATCAACACCATTAGGAGCCCTAGTATCTACACGAACTCATGGAAATTAAACAACACAGTCCTGAATGATGAGTGCATCAAAGGAAAAATTAAGAAAGAAATAAAGTATTCCTGGAACTAAAAGAAAAAAGACAACAAAACACAACAAAACCTCTGGAACACTTTAAAAGCTAAGAGAGTTTATAGTGCCTACATTTAAAAAACCAGAAAGAACACAAATAAATGACTTAACGTTGCAACTCAAGACTCTAGAAAGGCAAGAACAAATGAAACACACACCCAACAGGTCAGAAGAAATAACAAAAATCAGAGCAGAAATTAATGAAATAGAAACAAAGAAAATAATACAAAGAATCGATGAATCTAAGAGCTGCTTCTTTAAAAAGGTAAACATTTAGACAGACCCTTAGCCCAGTTAAACAAAAGAAAGAAATATCAAATTCAAATCAACAAAATCAGAGACAAAAGGGGAAAGGTCATATTGGACACCAGAAAGGTCCAGAACATTATAAGGTAATACTTTAAAAACCTATACTCTATTAAATTTTAAAACCTAAAAGAAATGAATGGATATTTAAAATCATGGGAACCACAAAAGTGAAACCAAGAAGAGATCAACAGTTTAAAATACCCCTAATGCCTCTCCTAGCCTGCACTACTATCCTCAGGCCTCTTGGGGTAAGTCTATAGCACAGCTCTCCACGCCAGGACTCCCTGACATTCACCCTTCCATCCCCCCCCCTCACCGTTCTATACTCCTAGTTTGGGCCCTGCACCATTCCTAGTCTCGGGGCCCCAACACCTGGGGAACCAATACTGCTTCCTAATCCTTCTCATCCAGAGCAACTAAGTCCCTTTCTTGGGCTCCAGGAGTACCGCTTCTGGTCCTGGCCCTGCCCTCACCTCTCTCTGCTTCCCTGGGCCTACACCACCAGCTAACTCTCCG
>NW_008333781.1:1176547-1183611 GCF_000622305.1 Nannospalax galili
GTCTGTAATCATTATGCCAAAAATTTTGAATTACTGTAATATTTTGCATATTGTTAAAACTGTAACTTTAATTGTAAAAAAAAATTTTAATAAGAAATAAAATCTTGGATGTAAAAAAAAAAATTCCCCTAATGCATAAGAAAATCAAAACAGTAATACAAAACCTCCTGAATGAAAAAAAGCCCAGACCCAGATGGATTTACAGCAGAATTCTACCACATGGTCAACAAATACTACTTAAAATTTTCAAAATGATAGAAACAGAGGGTGAACTCCCAAATTACTTCTATGAAGCCAGTATCACTCTAATAACAAAACCAAGTAAAGACACAACCAAAAATGAAAATTATAGTACCATATGCTTAATGAACATAGATGCAAAAATTCTCAACAAAATACTTGCAAGCTGCATACAGACATACATCAAAAAGATCATTCACCATGATCAAGTAGGCTTTATTAGAGATGCAGGGGTGGTTCAAAATATGCAAGTCAAGAAATATCATAAATCACATAAATGGACTCAAAGACAAAAAATCACATTGTCATATCAATAGATATAGAAAAGGCTTTTGGCAAAATTCAACTTGCAATCATGATAAAAGTTCTCAAGGGAATTGGACTGGAGGGAACATACCTCAACATAATTAAAGTTATATATGACAAACCTACAGCCAACATCATTCTAAATGGAAAGCATCCTGGAAGCAGTCCCGTTAAAATCAGGAGCCAGACAAGGATGTCCACTATCTCGACTCTTTTTCAATATAGTACTTGAAACTCTCCTAGATCAATAAGACAAGCGAAGGAAATTAAAAGAGTACTAATTGGAAAAGAAGAAGTCAAATTACCCCCTTTTCTAGGTGATATGATCCCAAAAATTTCACCAGAAATCTAGAACTGATGAGAACTTTCAGTGAAATGGCATGTTACAAAATTAATCTACAAAAATCATAGCCTTTCTATATACCAGTAAAAAGCAATCAGAGAAAAGAGTACAGGCAAACCTCCCATTTACAATATCTTCCAAAAATTTGTCTCAGAATAAGCCTGACCAAAGAAATAAAAGATTTCAACCATGAAACTTTGAAGGCTTTAAAGACAGATAATGAGGAAGACTCCAGAGATGTAAGGACCTCCCATACTCATGGATTAGAAGGATTAATATCGTGAAAATGACCATCCCACCAAAAGCAATATTTAGATTCAATGCAATCCCAATCAAAATCCCCATGACATAATTCACAGAATTAGAAAAAAATCATCCTTAAATTCATATGGAAGCACAAAAGACCCTGATAGCCAAAGCAACCCTTAGCACAAAAAGCAACACTGGGGGGATTACTATATCAGATCTCAAACTCTATTACAGAGCTATAGTCATAAAAGCAGCATAATACTGGCACAAAAATGGACACACATATCAATGGAACATCATTGAAAAACCAAACCTGAGTGTATGCAATTTCAGCCACCTGATATTTACAAAGGTGCCAAGAACACATAATGGAGGAAAGACAGCATCTTCAACAAATGGTGCTGGCAAAACTGGATCTCTACCTGTAGAAGAATGAAATTAGATCCTTATCTTTCACCTTGCACAAAAGTCATCTCCAAATATATAAAAGACCTCAATGTGAAACTGGAAACTCTGAAACTATTAGAAGACACATTGGTAGTAATCTACAAGAGATAGGTGTAGAAAAGGACTTCTTAATTGGGCACCGGTTGCTCAGGAACTAAGGTAAACAATAATCAAATGAGACATCATTAAACTAAAACGCTTCTGTACAGAAACAATCAAGAAAATGAAGAGAAAACCCACTGAGTGGGAGAAAATCTTCACCAGCTACACATCTGACAGAGGATTAATAACAAGTGTGAAAAGAACTAAAAAAAAAAAAAATCAAGAAAACAAAGGACCCGATTAACATATGGGCTAAAGATCTAAACAGAGAGTTATCAAAAGAAGAAATATAATGGGTAAGAAACATCTTAAAAGTGTTCAACATTGTTAGTAATTAGGGAAATGCAAATTAAAACCACCCTAAGATTTCACCTTACCACAGACTGACTAAGATCAACAGCACAAATGATACCAAATGCAGGTGAGGATGCAGAGAAAGGGGAATGCTCATTCACTGTTTCTGAGATTGCAAACTTGTGCAACCCCTATGGAAAGCAGTGTGAAGAACTCTTAAAAAATAAAAAAAAAATGAACCTACCATATGTCCCGGTTATACCATTCCTTGGCATACATCCAAAGGACTCATCCTATTGTAGAAACATTTATACAAGCATGTCTGTTGATGCTGTTTTCACAATAGCTAAGAGATGGAAGCAACCTAAGTGCCCCTCAACTGATGAGTGGTTACAAAAATGTGGTACATTTACACAATGGGGTTCTACTCAGCAGTAAAGAAAGATGACATAAATAATGAAATTTGCGGGTAAATCAATGGATCTAGAAACTGTTATACTATGTGAAATAACATAGACAGAAAAATAAAAGATATATATTCTCCTTCATTTGTGGATCCTAGCACCAAATCCTTATAAGGTGAGTGCATATCCTGATGTAACTGCGGAACCAGGAAAATGAAAGGAAACCAAGTAAGTAAAGGGAAACAAGGAACCCAAGTGAAAAGAAGAGTAGGAGACAGGCATTATTTACTAAGGGAGACATGTAAAAAAGGGGTAGTTAAAGGGGAGGGGGAGAAGGAGGGCTATGCAAAGAACTATGGGAATAAAGGAAGAAAAGCTCAAAGAGGTGGCACCATAGTATAAAAAAATTATCAAGGGAGAAATGGGGAAAATGGGACACTTTAAATGGGAAGCGTGAAGATAAGACAGGGAGAGAAGGAGAGATAGTGCCTAGCTAGTATAAAAAGACAGAAGGAATCTCATTTGTCCAAAACCCTACTGAAAAATTACACATACAATATCCCTAAATGAGTCCGTGAGTATAGCTGAAGATTGCATAACAAGAAACAGTGTCAGACAAGAGAGACCTTCCTTTGAGTTGTTGGCCAGGGTAGTCCAAAAAACTCCCAAAATCAAGCTATTGCTACAGTTCTTGACTGCCTCCCAGTACTTGATGGTAAGACCCTATTGCTGAAGACAGGACATACTTTGGACTCAGGATTTGGAGCAATGGAACTGTAACTGACATGGAAGCCACCTCTCCTGAAGGCTAGCTCTCATATCTTTGGAGAGCGCTGTGCAAGTGGTAAGGGAGAACATCAATCATTGGTCCAACTGTAGCTTCAAAGCCTAAAAACTACATTAATGACCAGCACAGGAAACAATACTGGTGCAGTAGTGGCACTTTTATCTTGGGGGTGATCAACAGCCACCTATTTGGACTTAAAGCCCACTTAATGGGAGGAAACTCATGTCTGGTACTGTAAGCCTAACCAAATACACATAGCTGGAAAGGTCATATATCTTAGAGTAAACCCCAAGGCTCTCATATCCCTAGAGTAATGTAATTTATTACTGCGTGCAAAATATCCCAGCCACCACCCATCAAAGCAGCTTCTTTTTCAACAGACAGAGATTATTACAGAGTTATACCACTAGTCACACACAGAGATTCTCTGTGAATTGCGTAAGCCTAAGTGGCACATCTAGGATGCAACCTTTATACCCAAGACTCACGGAACATAGAACAATGAATAAAGAGATCACTAATGCATTTTTCAACTCTCATCAATGAAGCTACCTCATGCAACAGAGGACCAGGAACACAAAAGGCCACAAATGGCCAAAAATCAGAGATTAAGAGTCAGCAGAGTGTGGGTCCTTGGACAGGACTCCTATGTTGAGGTCCACCCACCCAGGGCTCAGGGACCATTGCAGAAGAGGGGGCAGAAAGAGTGTAAGATCCAGGGAGGAGGTACATGACCATATGGAAATAGTCTTACAGGTGCCTGGGACCCTTTTCATACAAAACCTTCAGCAATAGTGTAGGCATGTACAAGAGCCATGCAAACTTAAGCAGACAAAACCCAGCACAGAACTGAGGAAATGAACAGTAAGCCCCAGTCTTAGTTGAAGAATTATTGACAGCTAATTGCTGGTGGGTGAGGAAGAGCTTATCTTCTTGAAGGGGGAGACTCTAGATAGGTTTACTAAACCCCAGTGGATGAACTTGCATTGAGGGACATCTTGGGATACTAACTTTACATATTAGGCCTTAATTCAAATGACAGAATGTATGAACTCCAGTTAGGGGGGCTATGGAAGATTTCCAAAGAGGAAGGGGGAAGAGGGTATAAAGATGATTTTATGTATGAAATACATAAATAATTCAATTAAAAATTAAAAAGAAACAAAAAGTGAGAGAAATGTTCAATTACTTGGGATAATCAATTGTCAGTGTAGTTGAAGATGAGTATCATTCAGTATTTTTGAAGTCCACATGGATATGATCTCAGATGAGATTGACACATGTGAATCTAAAAGTTCATCTCCTCAAATTTTATAGTACAGGAGTAGGTTAGAAACACCTAGATACAATCTTTTCCTTCCAATCAGAATGAAGTGTTTGATATTATGTCATTCTTTTTTTTCATAAGAAATGATTTTTGATAAAATCATCTGCTTTTCCTTATCCTTTAATGAAGACTCTGTAACTACTCCTGAATTTTTAGTAATCATATTAAAAAGTTACTGTTTTGCCAAGTCATTTTTGTAATATTACTAAAAATAGATTAATACTGCTTTAAACTGAGAATCAAGCATTAGTTTTAACTCAGGTTATTTAATTTTGGCCTTAAAATTTAATAACTTTTACATTATAATCAACTTAGTCATAATCATATCTACTTTCTTTAAGTTTTTCTCAATCTTTCTGCAACATATTTTAATCTTCTATCATTACTTTCATCCATTTTCATTTTGGAGCAATCTTTATCTTACCACACAAAATCCTTTCTCATCCAAAAGCATATTTCTTTTCTTTAACCTTCTTTTGCCAAACATACATCTTGTGCCTATAACATTTTAATCTCCATTTTAAAAAATCTTGACAGTTGTTTTTAAATCATTATTGTCATTTTAAAAACTTAGAAAATATTTTTACACAATAATCTTAAATGAAAACCCAGGAGGCTATAGACAAGGTACAGAAAACATACATATAGTGTTTTAAATATTTGACAAGTAATAAATACAGTTAAAACATATTAATATCTTGTTTTAGTTACCAATTTAAATTAAATATTTGTTGAATACTAAAATCATTATAGCTGGCACTCTGAAATTGTTTTTGTTAAAAAATGACTTTTAACCTTTTATTCTCTATTTAGTCTAATATTTCCAAAGATAATTTGTAGCTGGAGGTAGAAGGATAATATCTACAATCTTTCATCTACTAGTCATCGACTAGTTGATTCCAGACAATATCTACAATCTTTATCTCCTAGTCAGTAGCTGTATTACCACTACCATAGTCCCAGCCTGTCACTTATTTTTCTGCTCTGGTTGCCATGAAGGCAATGTCCAAGATGTCATCATGTTACGCCTTGAGGGAGGAAGTACTGTACAATTCTCCTACTCTGCACAACCTCTGCTGACCACTATTCTACTCTCAATACCCAAGAAATGGAAACAATATAAGTATCCATCTACTAATTAATGCCTAAAGAAAATGACATATTTACTATTCAGCTTTTAAAATGAACAAAATATGAAATCCTTTTCTTTCTGACAACTTGGATGGTATTGGAGGTCATTAAGTTAAATATATCAGGAACAAAAGAGTAGTTCATATGTGGTATATACCAAAAAATCTTGACCTCTAAAGTCAAGAATTATAGTTATTTTAAATTCTATGTCCAAATTTCACTATTTATGTGATATCAGAGATTAGTTCTAATACTTCTGTTGTCTCTTCAGATCGCAGTATTATTTCAAGTACTGGGATTAGCCACCGAAGCTTTTCTTCCAGGAAACATTTTTATCCCTCCTAGTACTGACTTTCAATGATTCCCATCCAAAGTCTGAGCCCCTAAATCAGCAGAACTCAATTTTACCCCCACCTTCCCCCTAGTGAGTCTAATTTACAGTTTAATATCTTTGTTTCCTATATATGGCAACACATACTCTAATTGGGTGTTCTATGCTGCATGGGTCTTGAAAGGCAAAGCTGTTTATGTGCACAGATAATGCTGCATGTCTTCCCTTTGTTCTGGAAGGGTCTCTGACACAGTTTTTCTTGATTTTTAGTATGTCTTGTGTGTGTGTGTGTGTGTGTGTGTGTGTTTGTGTGTGTGTGTGTGTGTGTTTGTTTGTAAGCTGGATATGGTATATTGGGTAGTAGTAACTGTGATAGTTAATCTTTTCATGTGAATTTTAGGTATATTTGCCCAGGAATTAGTCACATTCAATGTTTTTACTAGGTACATACAAAAAAGACTAGTTTCTCTTGCTGTAATTGCTTGTTCTTTCCTCTTCGAGATGGAAAATCCAGAAATGGTTAAAACTCAAAACCATAAGAACCATGAGAACCCTGTCTTTAAAAATACAGCACCTTGCTTCCCTAAGGAAATGGCTGCTTGTTTAACCTTTGCTTCTGCTTCTTTAATATGATTCCTCCCTGAAACTGTGGCTTATGATCTCTTGTCACATAGACTAGCAGGCCCCCATGACACCTGTGCCTGGCCTTCAGTCATGTAGGCAGGAATCCAAGCCCACCAATGTCAGAATGGGTCTGGAATGACACTGAATTAGACAATAAATACTGTAAATTCTATAAATACTGTGAGAAACTGTGACCTGGTGCTCAGGCTTTGGTAATAACTCCCAAGTCTTTTGCTGGCATGAATAAAGATCTTCTGATTTCTCCACTCCATCTTCAATACCTGTTCTGAGAGTGGCATTTCCCATAATACTTTCTTTAATTTATCCTAAAAGCTTTTAATTTAAAGTATATGCTGTACCCACCTCAGTTGTAATCCAATTTTATGATATGTCAATGTTTTCTTTATCTTGTTAGTTTTATTAGAGTCTGCATTATGTGTGTGTGTGTGTGTGTGTGTGTGTGTGTGTGTGTGTGTGTG
>NW_008333781.1:1183640-1233911 GCF_000622305.1 Nannospalax galili
CCAAGGTTAGAAGTTTTCAATTCATTAAGATACTTTTTCAACTTCATACTCTTTTTCTGCTCCTTTTGGGAGTCTTATCACACAAGGCAAGATGAAAATAGAGCTGAATACAAGCTAGCACCATCTTATACTTTAATCCTTACTTCTGAGCTGATGTTCTGTTTTGTGCTTGGCCCTGCTGACATTTGAATGTGTGTGTGTGAAGCAGTATATCAGCACAAACTCACACTTCCTGGTTCTTCTGTATTGCCACTATATGCTAGTGGACATAACATTATTTTTCTTTTCTTTTTTTGTTGAGACAGGGTCTCACTATGTAATCTCAGATGGCCTGGAACTCTCTTTGTAGACCAGGCTAGCCTCAAACTCACAGTGATCCTCCTGCTTCTGCTTCTTAAGTGCTGGAATTAAAAACATGTGACACTACACCCTGCAGAAATCACACTCTTATTAAGCTCTGCTGACAGAGGATAAAGGGAATATCATCTCCTAATACTTTTCAGGAGGAAGAAATTCTACTTCATAATGGGTTCTGCTGATATCGCAGTTTGAGGGGGCAGTCTTAGAAATGGAGTGCCTACTATCACTGCCTTAAACTACTTTACTAAGCTTTATTGTGGATGGAAGTTCAGGTCTACACTGGACTCCACTGAGACTCCACTGAGTATTGGAGAGCAGAGTGCCAACTATTATCAACTTTCGCTATTTCACTGCATTTTCTCAGTGCAGGATGCATATTACAAATATGAAACCCAAGGTTCAGAGAATTTCATAATCATAGTTTTGATACATATCATTTATTTTCTAAATAATATTCTACCTGTAGCCACCATGCTACTGCATAGCCCTGCTGCTTGACTGATGGTGAAAATTTGAGATTAGACCAGGAAACCCTTGGCATTTGTCTGCTTAAGAGCGCTTTCACTGTCCTCCTGAGAGCTTTTATTGGAAGCTCAGTGTTTGAAGTTCACACAGATTTTACATATAAGTGCTCAAGCAGAGCAAAACACATAGAAATTTTCTCATCACAATGGTGAGAAAGCAAGCACAGTGTGCCCAAGGCCATGCAGACTGGCCTAGTAACAGACCTCCTTTACACAGAAACATGAAGGGAGGTTCTACTTCTGCCTTGGCATTCCAAGGACAGCTTGTCTGGTCTTCTTTTCAGCATTCTAGAGCAGATTTTCCTCTCCTCAAGCCTCTGCATCAACAAAGTCCAAAGAAGTCTTTTAACTCTTAGTGAGTCAAGTGATAGGCGGCTGTTAACTGTTAGTGAACAGAGTGCTATTGTCCTTAAAGTACAAGGGGGGATCACTACCTCTGCCCCCCCCCCGAATTTTCTTCTCTCTTCTAAGTTTTCTGTTCCTCCTCTTGTTCATGCTGGATCTTTAGAAGCTATTTTGTCTTAGTACCTATAAATAGATCCTGAATATATCTTCTTAAATATCTTTTTTGGGATAACATCGCAGTTTTGCCAGAATCTTGGTACTATTGATCTCTTTGAATTCAGGGATTCACAGTCAAGTTTATTTTGTCCATTATTGATATTTTCTCAAGTTCAGGCAGAGGAACTTTCCACCTATAATATATCTCCACAACTCTTCTTGCAGCCAAGTTATGCCTTAGCAATAATTTACCAATAATCTCTTGTGCTCTAGATGATGAGAATATCACAATGAACAAAAACACACAGTCTCTTTTGTCCACCAGCATTTTAATGTGTGAAGGAAATAAATGAACAAAAACTTGAAAGGTATCATGTATCTGTTTACAATTACCATGAAAAATATCAAAGATAAGGTGAAGAAGATTTGATGAAGTGTTGAGTTTGAGCATATGGGAGTGATGGTTTTAATTATATGGGAAGGTTTGGTATAACTTTATCAGTGTTTGGGTATGATGGAGAGCTGTTGGGAAGTAGTGAAGTAGAATCTACTTAGACAACCACACTTTGAAGCATATCAGGGGATATACTCCAGCTATCTTACAACTCACCCACTGTATTTCTATCTGTAGCTGCAGCCAAATTTAGCAATATTCTATCTACCCATTCACTAAAAGTTATAATGCCATTATAAATTATGTTATCTAAAAACTTTAGACAAATTAAAAATGAGAAAATAATGATTCACTAATGGGACAGAGTCCTCCATCCCCCAAACTGGAAGAGATTTCATGGAGCTGTGCTCCACAATGTGGTAACACAGATGTGTGGACAGAAAATAGAAGTGAGCGACAGGAACTGCTTAATGGTTATTGCTCTGCATTTGCTTTTTATTTGAAATATGGTCTGATTGGTGGGCTATCTGACTGACTGAAGCTTGTTTGCTGTAACTGTCTGAGACTCAGGTCTTTGTTAAACAAGTATACTCCGAAATTAGTTGTCACCTAATTTACCTAATAAATTAGGTTGCAGTTTATTACATAGTATAGGGGCATCCTTGGCCCAAATATAGTTTATCACATATGTATATTAAACTATTAGTTTTTTGAGATTCAGTAGTGTATATCTGGAGATCTAAGAAGAAGTCTGAGAAGAATGGGCAGAAAATTGTTAGAAAATAGAACAAAATATCAGAGAGCCTTATCAGTTTAAAAAGAAAAAGAAAGAAGGCAAGCAATGGAGAAGAATCAAATCAGAGACTGTTTATAGTGTAGTTGTCACTCTGTAATAAAAAAGTTCTGGGTTTGGTTGGGGCAAAAACCAGTCTGTATGTGCCTTAATTTTTTTCATTCATAAAATGGAGATAACAATAATTTCTTTAAAGTTTTCTGTGAGAATTGAAAGAACATATGTGAAGCAATTGGTATAAATCATTAGGTGAATTTCCTTTATGTGTCTTTTTTTGGCCATAACTATACTTTGACACAGAAAACCATTTCCCTTAAATAATAAGAAATCATCTCTACATTAAAGGTTGATATACTATTCATTATCTGTATGTTAGAAATGGTGTGTCCTAATGTAAAGCAGTGTACGTGTAATGTCCACAGATGCTTCTGCTTTTTAAAGCCATTGAAACCCCACTTTTATATTTTAAAAAGACAAAAAGGAGACTTCTGTTCCTGTTAATGTTAATGTTTTAGGGACCATTTTGCCTCAGAAACTTGAAAGGAATCCTGCTTCTCTCTTTGACATATATCCTTTTGATATGACTACTGTACCTTGTACACCTGTTTGGGAAATTTCTCTGGTAGAAGGTATGTCTGGGGAGTAGGAGGTTGGGATCTAAAAGGCTCTCTTCAGAGTTGTGCTCTGATACAGAGATATCCCCATTTTTAGGAGCCATGAGGCTGATTCCTTCTAGAATCTCAAAAACATGGAGCTGAATGTCTTTACTGTCAAGGAAGCAAGCCCAAATTAGCTTACTTATTTTCTTCCTAGTCTTTCATCTGTCATACTTTGACAGGCTGAGGTAGGGAAAACAGAAACTACTTCTTTGTTCAGGAACAAGTTCCATCTCATCTCTCTGGTGATTGTGAGAATCAAGAAAAATTAGTTCAGTTTCTAATCATCAGATACCTCAGACTTGCCTAATGGAATTTTCATAGGACCTGATACACTAATGTCATAAGACACAGAGAAAAATCAATTTATAATAATTCTAGATTTGAAAAATTATTTTTGTGTCAATGCCAAGATTGATTTTTATTTGACAGATAAGACTACAATAGTTCATTCAGTATGATACCTCCTCTATTTGAGAAGGCCAATGAAATGAAGCCCTCCCATAATGGATGGATGATCTCACAATCTAGCGAGGGAGCAATCACAAACAAAAACACATGACAAAGAACTATATGTAGTGAGCTTGAAGTTTGTAGAGAGTAAAGTGAAGAAAGAGAGGCAGCAAAACTGTTGAGAATGAGTAGTCAAA
Source organism: Nannospalax galili (assembly GCF_000622305.1). Lineage (NCBI taxonomy): Eukaryota > Metazoa > Chordata > Mammalia > Rodentia > Spalacidae > Nannospalax > Nannospalax galili. Next base: position 1,187,519 of record NW_008333781.1, read on the forward strand.
TCAAAAAGGAAAGTGAAGAGATATGTTTCATTATAAATGTGAAAAGATATAGTCTTTTGTTAATTTTGTTGACAATTTCATATTTTTATTTAATGTATTGTCATTAAAATCTCCCACATACCCCTCTTATCCTCCTCCCATCCCTATCAACATCCCTTTACCCTGACCAGAACTTTCCCAGAATCATGTCTTTTCATGACCCATTAATTTAACTGTGTGGCCACTGGATCTGAACTATCTATTGGAGTTTGGAGGGGTCATTGGTGGGAATAAAACTGAAGGCAACGATTCTCCCTCTTCCTGAATCTATAGTAGCAAATAGTTGAGCAGTAAGAGATAGGATCCCCTGAGCCCCTCCTCCATCCATACCTGATTGTTCATGGGCCCATTCTTGGATGTGTTTTTATGCAGACCTAGTTTAGACATCCACAGCTGCTGTGACTTTATAATTGCAATGATTGTAATCTTGCCCAGAAAATAACTTTCATCATAGACATATATAGCCTTTGAGTCACTATGGTCACATCTCTCTCTCTCTCTATGTGTGTGTGTGTGTGTGTTTGTCTGTGTGTATCTGTATTAGGGTACTTACATAAATATGTGCGTCTTGAGGCTAGAAAACAACCTCAGGTGTCATCCTTAAGAATGCCATTCACGTTTGAAACAGGGTTTCTTATACTTTGCTTGAAATTCACCAATTAGGCTAGAGTGACTAGCCACTGAGCTCCAAGGATTCTCCTGCTTCCATCTCTCTAGCACAGGGAATACAAGCATATGCCACCATATCTGGCATTTCTACATGGGTTCAGGTCCTCATGTTTCTAAGGCAAGTGCCTTACCAACTAAGCCATGCCTGACGTCGTAAATTTTTTACCCATTTTTCCTCATGGTATCCCCACACCTTTGTATGTAATCACATAGTCAAAGGCTTGAACCACAGCTAATCTGAATCTTAGATGAACGCTTTGTGATCCAAACACGAGAATGTGAGACCTACCTTATCTCTCCTGGAGGGCTTGTCATTTATAGGGTTTTATCTCTTTTCTGATTTGGAGAAGGTAAGAAAGAGCCTTTCAGTTCTAGGCATCTCAGAATAGAGTTATGAAGTTTTAAAATCACATAGCTGATACCTAGATTGACTTCTAGCAACAAAATACTCCACAACTTGTGTTGTAGTCTCCCAGTCCCTTTGCTTTGTAGTCATCGTCTTTGGTAAGTGTGATCACAGGGAACTTGTGATTTTATACTTCATGTAAGTAATACACTGTCTAAATCTAAAATCAGCTTAGTGTATGTTTACTAGCTATATCAGGCCTCGTCCTTGTCTTTGATTTGTTACTATTTGTGACTTTGACATATTTGGTGCCAAGCTGGGGACAGAAAATGTGCAATGGTCTTTTAGAAAACATATGGGGAAAAGACAGATTCCCTAGCAACTGGTAGCAGATATTCTTATCTATTTGATGGGGCAAAAGGTGTAGTAAGGTAAAACCTTTAAGGCATGATATGGGTCAAATTAGGAATGATAAACCTCCCAATATATAGTACAGCCCTTAATACATAAGAGGTGAATAAGGAAGGGGGAATAAAGCCCTCCCACAATAGTTGTGTGAGCCCTGTTAGAGGATGGGAATCCCAGGGCTCCTGTTGTGTTGCTTTCAAATAAATATTTGGAGATCAAGTGGCTCAAAGTAAGGTCAAAACCAGCTGTTTGACAAATGTGCTTTGTTGTTATTAAGAGTGTGCTTACCCAGACTCAGTAAAATTGGCCAATTAAAGTCACAGAAAAGTAAATGAAAGTTGTGCCATTTGTGCCATCCTGTTCTCCCATTCCCCGAGCTTACATCTAATATGTAACTACAGATGTACTTACATTAAACATTCCAAGATACAGCCACAGGCAAGGAATTTCCGTAAAGGGCTTCAGTGGCACAGGAAATAATTGAAAGAATTGACAAATGAAATTTAAAAGCATCCACACAGCAAAGGAAACAAACAGCAGCATGAAAACATAACCTGTAGAATCAGAGAAAATCTTGGCCAACTATACATCTCAGTGTGGTTAGTATCTAAAATCTAAAGCCACCTCAAAAATTAAACACAAAAATCAAAATTATCTAGTCAATAAATTGGCAAATTAACAGAAAATTCTCCAAGGAAGAAATAAAAATATACAATGTTACTTAAAAATGTGTTCAATATCCTTAGTCATTATGGAAATGAAAATTAAAACTGCAATGGGGGAGGTTTATGTGGGTAGAGGGATGGGAAGATAAGGCACAGGGAGGGGTGGAAGGATGGATGGAGGGATAACTAATACTAAATAATGTTTGAAAAAGCAATATGGAAAACCATTACTTCACACGCACACACACACAATTGCATAAAATAATTAAATTGGAGTCATCCTAACAAGGGATTATATTAATCCCAAGCAAAAAGCCCAGTGCCAGGTGTGGGATACCTCCTCTTGTGTTGTTGGTTCTGGAGACCCCCAAAACAATTCAGTCTACTACCACTGTTCCTGATTTCCTATCACAACTTGATGGTAAGACCTTATTGCTGAAGACAGCACATACATTGCTCACAGGACATGGAGAAATCAAGTCAGTATAGACCATGAAATTTCCTCTCTGGTGGCTTTCTCTTGTACTTCTAGAAGGTGATATGCAAGCCACTGGGGTTGGGGAAGTCATCAACAGTCTCACCTGACTGTAAATCCAATGAACTGCAATAATGATTGACAATGGCAAGATATGCCTATGGGTGCAATAGTGGCGTGAATGTCATGGGAATAACCAACTACTGTCTGATTGGATTTAAGGTCTGCTCCACAGAAAGAAACACATACCTAGTACGTGGTGAAAATGTGGCCAAGAACCCATGGTTGGGGAGCTCACAGGCCCCAGAGACAGACCTACTACTAACATTTTGCTAAATGGGAATTTTATCAAACTACCCTCTAAGTTCTATAATTCTACCTATAGATTAATGCAGCATTCAGACCTCATTAAGAAGTTTTTTGGTACAGTGGTCATGTGTACTGTGTTAAGTGTACTGTGGTTAATCCCAACTGGTCAAATGTAGAGAACAGGTGACTGTGTAGTGCTCAGCCAAGAATGGGACATCTACATCATATACCGTCTCCTCAAGGCTCAGGGAATATCAAGGAAGTGGGGGCAGAAAGAATATAAAAGCCAGTGGTCTTGGGAAGACTGGGCCAAACAGCATCTTCTGGATATGACAAGACCACTGCATTCATGAGCTCACAGGAGGTGTGGTTGCTTCCATAAGATCAACCCATTCAACATTCTAACATGGAGTGGAAAGGAGTTCATAAGCCCCTACCTCTAAGTCAGAAGGTATGAACAGCTGAAGGCTTCTGGGGGAGGGAGAGTCAGATATATTTAAGGGTACGGCTCCTAGAAAGTTGAACACACTCCAGTGGATGGCCCCACACCCATGAGTATAACTGCAGCACATATTAGATTAGATGGGTTATTATATTTTAAAAAGACAAATTTAAGTAAAAAGAGGACTTGAAGTTGGGGAGGTAGGCAGGACGAGATAGATCTGGGAGGATTTAAGGTAGGAGTTGTGTATGAATTCATATTCATTCAAAATAAAATATATAAAATACTCAAAGAATTGGTAAAAATATTTTTTAAAACTGCATTGAGATTTTATTACAGTCCGGTCAGAATGGTTATCATCAAGAAAAGACATGATAACAAATGTTGGTGAACACAGAGCAAAACAGGAACATCTATATGCTGCTGGTAGGAATGTTAATGGGTAAAGCCACTATGGAAATCAGAATGTATGTTCTTGAAAAACTAAAACCATCTTTGACTGAGCACTTAGTCACTTATTCACAGCAGTATGAATAGTAATGAGCCTCTGCATTTACCACTACCCACTGCAAAAAGAAGCTTTCTGACCAAGGCTGAGAGAAGCAGAAATATAAGGATATAAATATAAATATTTAGGAGACAGTTTGGAAACATGCACAGTTAGAAAAAGAATCAATAGGTTCTCCCCTAGGGCCTATGAATTCCCTAGTCATGGGTTTTGACCATGTCTACAATACCAGGCATAAATTCCCTCCCATGGAGCAGGCCTTAAATCGATTCAAGAGAGCTGGTAGTTACCTCCATAAACAGTCTTTTCACTATTGCACCAGTGGGCACATCTTTCATGGCAGGTCAGTGTTGTAGCATGCAGGGTCCAGCCCTGGGTAAGATCATTGATGTTTTTATTTCCCCAGCAGCCTGCCCAGCACTTCCAAGCATTTTGAAAGCTAGCCAGAAGGGAAGACATTTCGTGGTTTGTTAAAGATTGATTTCTCTATGTCTTTCATCCACAATGAGTGGTATCTTCAGCAATAGGATCTTATCATCTATTTAGAGTGGGCAAGCAAGAGTGATGGCCACTCTAAGTGGTCAACTGTATTTTGAGGTGTCTCTTGGGTCTCTCTGAGCAATAATCTCATGTGCAGTACTGAGAATTTCATTTAATAACCCATTTACTAGGAACACCATTGACTACCCATGCAGGGTGCACCTGTTCAAACCCCCTTTAATTTTTTTAAATTAGATTAAAAACTAGCAGGTTCCCTATGAATTCTTCACATATCCTTAGCTTTAACTAACCCATCCCATACCCTGTCCTCCCCTCAGTCCCCCTACTCCCACTTAAATAATTGACCTTAAATATATCCCCTTTCTCCTTTCATGTCACCTGTGTTCTACTAGCTAACTGAACTTTTACTTGGGTTGGAAGATCATAGGTTTCCATATAGCATATTTACATAACCTTCATCTTGGTTAAGCCTTCCATCAATACCTCATTTCTCCATTATCCACCTCCATGCGTGAACCTTTCTGCCCCCAATATTCCCCCTCTTCTTCATTTTATCTGTATTTTACTCTCCTTGATCTCTTAAAATGCCCAACCCCAGTGGCCCATTTCTGTTTTACTGGCTTTCACATGTACTCCAGGTTAAATATTCAAAACAAAAGATTCAAACCTAGGATTCACATATGAAAGAGAACATGTGGCATTTGCCTTTCTGGGCCTGGGTGACCTCACTCAGTATAACTTTTTCCAGTTCCAAATTTCATGATTTAATTTTCATTGGAGTGTGGCCATTGGTAGGTTGTTCAAGTCCTAGTGAATGGCCCCATAGCTATGATCATGTGGGCACACTTCTTGAACTCAGTGGGTTATAATTTTTTTTTAAAAAAAAGAGGACATGAAGCTGAAAGGGAGATGTGTTTGGAGAGCTGGGCGTATTTGAGAGGAGAGGGTGAATATGATCAAGATACATTATATATGTGTGTGTATAATTTTCAAAAAGTAAATCAAAATACCATTTTTGAATATTACTTTTTCAATATATATTGAATTTTTGCGCATTCACATATCTTAATATTTAGACCCCCCGCCCATATCTGCATCCCTTCTATAACCCTCCACTGGATTTAATGCTTCTGTCATATATGTTAAGGCCTATCATGTCAAGTGTGTGTCCCCACATGGCCCTTCTTATGAGTTCAACTGGAGACTAGTCAGCCTATCTAGCATTACTTAACTCTCCCTCACCCAGCAGCGATTAGCTTCCAGGAGTTCCTTGGCTAAGGCTGGGGCTTCTTACCCATTTCTCTACTTCTGTGCTGGGTTTTAGTCTGGTTTGAGTTTGTGTGGGTATTGTGCATGTTGTCACCATTGCTGTAAGTTCATGTGAGCAACTTCCCAGAAGCCTGGAAAACTTTGAATATCACTTTAAATAACTAAAACTAGAATTATCATTACCCAGCTGTAGCATTCTTGGGTATGTACTAGAAGAATTTCTTTTTTTCTTTTTGCAATGAGGCCTCATGAACCTAGGGTAGCTTCAAAATTACTATGTAGTTGAGGCTGGCCTTTAACTCCTGATCTTCCTGTCTCCACCAGTGCTGGTATTACAGGCATGTATCACTACACCAAGATTGAATTCTAAGTTATCATACCGCAGTGATACCCACACATTCAAGTTTTTTTGCTATACTATTCACATTAGCTAAGATACTCAACCAGTCTAGAGGACCATCAAGTGGTGGAAGGTTAAAGAAAATATAGTATGTATACACAATTGAGTATTATTTGGCCATAAAGAATGAAATTATATCACTGGCACAAATATGGATGGAAGTGGAGATCCACATGTCAAACAAAACAAGCCAAGATCAGAAGACACGTCACATGTTTATTCTCATATGAAGATTCTCTAAATGACATACAGTAGAAAGGGTACTACATTGGAGGAGGAAGAGTTCTGAAGGGAGGTAGAACAAGAGACGATAATGGGGGGTATCACTTGTTTATCTCATATGGTTAGAAAACACAGAGACACACACAGACAAAGACACACAGACACATAGGCACACAGACACACACACACACACACCTATGACATGAAAGCAAAAGGGAGACTCTGTTGGAAAAGAAAGAGGAACAGTGAGATCAGAAATGGGAAGGGTAGCAAATATGGGCAAAATACAATAATATATATGTGAAAATATCATAATAAAATCCATTTTGTTACATTAAAATATGATAAAGTAACTTGTGAGGCTCAAGATGATTCATTATATGTATGATTGTAAAATGTGTAACTAGGAAAATGGATTATACATTTGAATTTTTAATGCTTATGGAATGTTAGGAAATTTTTGATGTCTAAATTTTTCACTATGATTATGTTTTTTCGGTTTCCAAGTTAAAGGTCTAATTCTTAGTTTTGGCTGCCCACCTAGAGGAGTAATTGATGAGCTCCCCTCAAATTCAAGGTCTGTTTCCTAAGCTAAATAAACTTTTTGAAACAATGTAGGCAGCTTCACAATACTAAATCCCCTGATACTTATAGAAAAACTGGTATATTCTATGTTCCTCATAGAAAAACTATAACTACTACAAAAGTTGACCATTAGTCTTATGGTGAAAGAAGCCATACTTACAGGGAGCATTGGCTTTACCTATTCCTGACAGGTATTCCCATTTTTAACCCCCTCCTCTTGGCAGCCTTTAAGATTTCAGTGTCCTTTAGGACAAAAGATAGTTGATAATGAGGAATTACTCTAGCCTTAATGCCATGGTCTCATCCATTAATACCCCTGGGATTAATATTATACTATGGAAGTTATTGACTCCATCCAACTGGTGACTGATAAATGCTTCCTAGTACAGATCTGGTTAATATAATTTATTGAATGCCCATTTCAACAGCTCCTTGGCCACAGTTTTCTTTCTCCTCCAAAGGGAGAGGCTATACATTTCCTAGATACCCAGATAGTAGCTCAACAACTCTTCTTCCTTGAGTAACCTTTGTAGGCAAGACCTTAATTGCATTTGAATTTCTCCGGGAGCACAGACATAACAACACTACACTGATGGCACCCACTTTTAAAAGGATTCTGTAGAAATACTTGGAACACTGTGCTATCCCTCAGTATCCATGTGGAATTGGTTCCACAATATCTGCTTTCCCAAGTACCACAATCTTCATATGCTCAAATTCCTTGTAAAAAAATGATGTTATTTGGATATAACCTCCACTATCCTCCTCTATTTTTTTAGTCATCTCTAAATGTTATATAAATAATTCTTATACTATGTTGTTTAGGGAATAATGAAAAGAATAACATTTGTACATGTTCAGTACAAGTGTGGTCATTAAAAATTGGAAACAGAACCCATGGATATGAAGAACTTATTGTATAAATACTCAAAGAGTAGCTCATAAAAAGAGGGAAAGACCACTGCTCTACACATTACACAAGGCATCACTACCTTATTTAAATTTCTGAATTATTTGGTAAACTTAATGCTACTTTTCCCCTGGTGCAGTGGAAAAATAAACCCACAACAACAAAACCCACTTTTAGCATCCATAACATTTAAATCTAGCATCTTTTAGGTCTTTTTTAAGTTCCATAGCCAACATATTCTTCACTTATAAATCTTGCTCTCTCATGTCATTACTTGCAAAGTTCATCCCAACCGAAGGCTCTAGAAATTTTCAAATACAAAAATATAGATGCTCTTAATGCCCCTGCTGCTAGAGACTTCTCCACCAGAGAGGCATTAGCAACTTCCTCTCATACCTCCTTTGGTCTTTGGACCAGGAGGGCCATTACTGCCCACTATCATCTGCTGCAAAAATCTGCCCTACTAGACCTCATGGTATATGTCTTTAGAGGGACTATTGTTGGCATCACATTGGTGGGTGGCTCCTGGAAAGAGGTTCTCATAGATCCTTCATTTTCATTCTTAGTTGGATCCTGGAATTGGCACCCTATCAAGTCACAATAGCCATCAAACTATTTTGTTACCTACAGGATGGGGCTAATCTGGGGGGCGGGGGGGGCTCTGACATATTAAACTTGTAGCTGGAAATGGAGTCCCTTGTTTAATCATTTGCCAGATTCAGTGCTGGATGAAATTCCCTCTTTCCCAATCCCACTATCCAATACTGAATTTGGCAAAGGACTTTGTGCACTTTATGAACACTCATACTCCCACAGGATGGTATTCAGTGTATTATTACTACATGTCATCACTTAAACAGATGTCCCTGAAAAAGACTGAACCCAAGGATCTAAACAGTTAGGTTATACATTGTAGCTAGGGCAGTGGGTGGCCTGGTTACAAATCAAGGACAAATCAAGACATTCCTTTTTGTCTTCAGAGTTCTAGACATTGTTGACCGAGATCAAAGAATTAATTTCCCTTTGTCTGAATATATAATGCTGATCTCTAGAACGAGAGTTTGTTTGTAATGTTGGGAATTGAATGCAGGGTGTTAAACATGCTGGGCACACACTCTCTACCAATGAGATTAATGAAACTTTCTCCATCCTAACAGATCCTAGGCTATAAAATTCAGAGAGTTCCATAATCCTACATTTAATATTATCCAGATCTAATTAAGGATACATGGTCCTTTTCAAATATTTTACCTATCCAAACAAAGGGCAAATTATAATCAACTGTTTAACATGTTTGACTATTGACAGCATTTCAGGCTCTTCCCTCTCTCTTCTGCTTCATCCCTACATGTGGGCAAGCTAGGAAAGACCCTGGGTGCTCTTTCCTTCAATGACCAAGAGTTTCATACCATGCAAGCTGCCAGCTGGGCATGAGAAAGAACCCTTACTCTGGCTCCACAGTATAAACCACAATAAAAACTCCAGGTGTCTCCTTTTCCTTGTTCAGGTGTAAAGATTTACCCTTCACTGCCAAAAAACAAAGCCTTTGTTTAATTAATTTCTAAATGTCCTGTTCATATGGCTGTGATGATCATCAGCCCTGTTATCTGAACCAAATTTGTGTTGGGGTCTATCCTGTATCTTCAAAATGGCCATCACAGATGGCCTATCATTGCCATTGGAACTAATCAGAATCTTAAGTGCCTAATGATCCTCCCAGAACATAAGATAGAAAGCTGTAAGGAGCTGGTATAAAGACATCCACCAGTGACTTCCCTGTCTCCCTGGGGAGACAGTCATGAATCAGTTTCTCATCAGCTACAAGTTTCTGATGTGGCATGGGGCTTCCTGTCCTACCCCCTTCAGAACAGAGCCACAAATATAAAACCACTCCACTGTAGCTCAGATCTGGCTTCTCTATAGAAGAGTATCCTGCAACATATATTATAGTCATCATCCTTTTGTTCTTTGTCTTTTAGGGTACATAGGACAATGACTTATGAAGCTGGCCCCTGTGGCTCATTCTTTTGCAGTGTCAACAATAGTCCTAAACTGATTAAAGCTCAAAGTGGCTCCTGTGTGAAATCAGTCAGACCTTGACACTGTATGTATGAGTTTGTTACTACATATTCTAATTACTGTGTCTCTGAATCATAAACTAAATTAATATAACTAGGATACTTGCATCCATTCTTCAACTCTTAGGCTAACTAAATACTGAGGGCTTGCCATCTCCTTTAATTATTTGCATTTGGGAAGCCTTCACTGAGTTATTATATGAAGCAGGTGTACCTAATGAAAACCACATAATGTTATGAAACTAAGAAGTTAGTAATACATTAGTAATGGAGGACTGGAAAAAGTAAAAACACCATTTATAGATAAAATATCTTCCTGAATAAAGAGAAATGTGAGCAAAAGTCACAGTCTTATGGTATCTCATTGTTCATATTTTCTAGGAAGCATATACCTGGTAAAGTAACAGTGAGGATTTGTTTTTCTTATTGTTTTTTTTCTTTAACAAGTAGTACCGAAATAATCATTAATATAATAAACATTTTATGGGGACATGAGTGCCATATTCCAGACTCTGTGACGTAGGGGCAACCCAGTTTGCATCTCAGAACCAAGAGATGTTAAGAGTTCAGAAGGTAAAGACATTCATGCTAATAAGTTTAACATAAGTGTGATAAGAACTATGCCATACTCATACTGCTCTGTTGTGTCATAGTTCTTACCACACCACTACACCATACTCAAGGAGATGAAGAGCTTCTCAGAAGCAGTTGTTTGCAAAGGTAGGGGCTATAAATATCTCCATTTTACAGATGGGAATAGTGAAGAAAAGAGAGGTGAAATAGCCTGGCAGAGACCATAACAGTCCTTGGTCAAGCAGGTGTGAGTCACGGCCTATTGCATTCCAAAGCACTATTTTACCACTACCATAACCTACAGTTTCCCATGGGTCCTTTTGCCTCCAATTAAAAAGAAAATCTTGAGCCAGGCATTGTGGCACATGTCTTTGATCTCAGCACTCAGGAGGCAAAGGCAGGCAGATCTCTGAGATCTAGGCCAGCTTGTCTACATAGCAAGTTCTAAGACCGCTGGGGCTACAGGGATACACTGTCTCAAAAAGACCAAAAAAAAAAAATAATAATAATAATAATCTTCTCAAATCAGTTGACTCAAATTAGGAAACCACTTCCAGGGAAAGACAATGGATTTTTTCAGGTATATCATAGTGTCTTCTCAGTGGGGGCCATTGTGACTGAAATTGCTAGCCAGCTGTGAGTGGGGGAAGGGCTCTATGGCCTTCCATCTTCCCTTTTCCAGATAGCAGCTGATTTGAGTCAACTGCTTGCTCTTGAGATTAGAACACACTTAAGTGAGCAGGAATAGAAGTAGCAGCAGCAGCTTCATTTGTCTTTCTTGAAAGCCCCCTCCCCACACTGCTGCTTGAACTTTGTTAGCTCCTTCTTAACCCACAAATGCCAGAACAGACTGCAGGTCTGTCGATAAGAGTACGTCTTCTCTAATTCTGACCTGTACCTTCACTTTTACAGAATTCTACAACAATCCAGAACTGAAGGATAATCTGCAGCCTATGAAATGCAAAATGGTTCACTGAAGTCAGGAATCTTAACTTCTCATTTACTTGCTTCACCTACCTTCAAATACAACATGTGCAACAAACACCTGCACAGCTGGATGGGTTTTATTCTTGAAGAAACTATTGATATGGCATTATGTGGATTTTTATACATGGGTTTCTTGGAGATCCTGTTCCTTGAGTTCACACTGTTCACACTAGTGTGAATGTGATTTTACATTGGTATGAAATCTCTCCTCTCCTCAGCATTTGAGAACTCATCATTTTCCAATGGGTTATACCTATAACCTATAATGATTTAATTTATTCTGTTTTAATAGGACAAATTAAAAGAAAAACTCCAAGCATTGGTCTGTAGAACTAGCTATCCCTGAGCATGTCTCCCCTTCTATTTCTGGGCATTTGATCTCTTAGGCCAACATTTCAAAAAAGCAATCTAAATTTTTTTCTCATTCTCTAATATATAAGAAAAATATATTAGTCTTAGAAGGATTCCAATATTTCTAATGATTTTGATGAATGTTTTATTATGGAAAATGTCAAACATACAAAAGCAGAGATGAACATATATAACAAACATCATTCAGTTTCAATAATCTTAAAGGCCAATCTTGTTTTAATATGTCCAGTGCATTTACTATCTAGACTTATTTTGAAACGAATCCCAGACATTATACCATATTAATTATAAATATTTGACCATAGATAAGAATTGTTTCCTACATAATCACATTATATCAATATGAAATACAAAGTCAATGTTTAAAATATTACAGTTGTTTGATAAATTCATTCATTTTACAGTTTGATCAAATCAGGATCCAAGTCAGATCCATGTACATATTGATAAGTCTCTGAAGCATCTTTCAATTTATAGGTTCATCTTCCACCCTTTCCTTTCATCCTTGCAATTTATATACTGAAGAAACAATCATTTGTCCTATAGTTTCCTGAAGGCAGGATTCTGCTGATCAGATCTGCTTGATATAATTTGTTCCTCTGTTTCCTATGTTTTCTATAGAGCAGGAATTATGTCTAGAGGCACAGTCAAATTTAGGTTCAAAATTTTGGCAAATGTAGGAGGTACATAATGTCTGGGATAACACAGACATATGTGTAAGAATTTTTGCTAGTATCTCCCAGCTGCCTTGCAATCACTGTGTGACACCTGATATTCGAAAGCCACATATATGTTAGAGAGATTAGAAGAGGGATGTTTTGCCATTCAATATCATTACAAAATATTATTTAAACAAATATTCAGTGATATCTACCATATATAAAGTCATATATATGCTATATATGCACATATATATAGAGGGGGGAGAGACAGATATAAAGACTAAGAAAGCAATTTCTTTGCATTCAATGTCATATCTGATGGGAAATACAGACACATAATCATAAAGGCAGAAAAAGGTCACACGTGCCAAATAGAATTCTGTAAAGATACAGTGGTAGCACAATAACCTGAAGAATAGCCATGTTAATAACAGGAAGGAAATGTCCAAAAGCATAGGATGAGCTGTGTCCTTGGGGATGTCAAAGAGCTCACCTGTGCTTCAAAATTCCATTCATCATTGGGTTCATACACTTGATTCTTTCAAAGTAAATCTGAACAACATTTATTCCATTCACCTAAAAAAAGATAATCTGATTAATAAGGTTTTACTGGTTTATCCATTCCTGTAGAGTTTAGACAACAAATATTTTCTTATGATCTACTAGGGTTTATCAAACCCTTTATATTGAAAAAGCCCTCAGTGAATTACCCAATGTAGTTCTACTGTAAGCACAGGTCAGAATCTAAGGGAATAAACTGTCCCAGGTATGTTATGAAGCAAAAAAAAAGGTCAGGAATTCACTGGTAGTAGACATTTCTAATCTGTGAATCACTGACAAATGTCTCCAAATTTTAGTCACTGTTTTAGGGCCTGGAGTTATGGGGAGGATTCAAGTTCGCTCCTAGTACTCAAAGAGTTCATATTCTACCAGGAGACGTTAGGAAGATAACTACAATACTAGAATGATGCTGAAAACATTGGATTTGCATGGTGCTTTCACAAAAGGAACTCTAAAAACATAAAAGTTCTGGCCAGCTGTAAGTATTATATAGGCTCTAAGCACTTTCACCACCCTTTCCCAGTAAACAACTATGGAGGGAGACATTGTTCTTTCTTAGAAATAAACTCCATTTAAAGGGAAGTGAGAAAAGAAGCAACTCCATGTCCAAAGCCCATTAAATTATTTGTCCCAGAACTGCTTCTAAGCTTGCTGTTCTTTTACAAGCTGCCTATTCTTGTTATAAACTTCAAGTTTTACTTATGCTTCTAAATAAAGGTTTACAACAATTCACTTAAATGAAACCATACCATCATGTTATTTATAGGCATACCTCACTCTTTTAAGAAGGGATTTGATCAACATAACATAGGTTTCCAGGAAATTATGATATTTCTGAATCAACCATATCATAATTTCTTTGAATACAGCATATCTTCCTCAAACTTTTTAAAGTATAAGCATAGGCCAGTGGAGGAAAATCAGCCCTTTAACATGCTGAAAACAAATTTCTGTATCTTGTCTAAGTCTTACCTTTATCTTTCCTAAGTGCACTGAATTTTGGGGAGAATGGTATGACCTGTGCTTTACTGCACTGAACAAATAAAATTCAAAGGCACTAAATAAAAATTCTGTAAGGAGAAAAATCACACCTGTCCAACTTTTGAAGAACGGAAGATACAGACATGATTTGCTTTATTTCTGTGTCAATTCTTTTATTTGAACTTTTTGAGATTACTTTGTTAAAATGCAAGCCTATTAGGGGCTTTTGATTAATTTTTTCTAGAATTAACCCCAGAAATTATATTGAACAAGATCTACATGGATTTGAATTTAAAGTGTGATAACAGTAATGTTCTTTTGGTTGCAATGTGGAAGTGAAAGCACTCGAAGTTTTGCAAATTACACAATCTGCATTCTAAAGAAAATCTTAGCAAGCTGTTGTAACTCAATCCAAATGCTTCTGAATAAAGTAAATACATTTATCAGACAACTGATCAGTTGCTTAGAATCAGCATTCCTTTTCACATTAGTCAAATGCAGTTTAAAAGTAAAAAACAATATTGTGCATTATCTCTAGAATACTTCATTGTAGAATACTCCCAAATACTAGTGGTAACTTTAGATGGAGGTATATTTCCGTGTAAAATACAAAAATAAAGCAATAACCCAGTTTCCTTAGGTTTAGAATACACTCTTGAAGAATCTGAGGTTACTGAAAATACCTATCAGGTGATTTAGATTGCTGGGTAGTTACTAGCAACCATATTCAATAATTTTGAATTATTTAGGTTATGAAATTACATCCTTGGTTTATAAAAGCTATCATTTTGAAAAGGTGTTTTGTACTCATTTCTTTTACAATATCAATATATTTGACTGCATGTATTTTATTTAGATATATTTATATGACAGCCAAACATTATAAAAATAATATTCAATTCTATCAGTAACCACGTTTTTAAAAGCTAATATATAATAAAATACTTAAGTTAGTGTTGTTATCCATTCATATTTGGAGAATACATTTAGAATGTTGGTGTTATGTGTAGAAAGATATCCTTCAGTCATAGTCTCTGTGAAGGCTGTAATGAGAAAATAAGGAGAAAAGATGATAAAAAGATGCCCACTCAACCAAGCAGGTGAGACTTTAAAGGCCTCCACTACAAAACAAATCACAAGACTGACATCAAAAGCGCACACGCACATTCACGTATAAACGTCTGCAAAGGATGTAGAAAAAAACCAACCAAACAAAAACATCACAGGGCAGGCAGTACAGTCTGTCTGCCTGTCTGTCCCTCTCCTTTAACACACACACACACACACACACACACACACACACACACACACACCCCAACAATTGAAATGGTCCAGTCCTCCAAGAGCTGGGCTAGCAGTTAAGGCACCTTTCAACGAAATTCCATGCTGCACTGTCTGGTCACAGCATTTTACCATATCACCAGGAAGCGGTTTGAAAGCATCTGAAAAACGTGCAAATTGTCTGCAAACACCACCTGGCAACCGCGGCAGTTTGCAAGCGTGATTCAGAGGTCTGCCTGCCAAGGAAACAAAAGAAGCCTCCCTCCTGCCCCCATGACCACACAGGGCAGGAGAGGTGCTCTCCTGGCAGGCAGGCGCGGGCAAGCAGGCGGGCGGGCTGATGGGCAGGCGGGCGGCATGGGAAGAGAGGCGACAGCCAGGCGTCCAGGCGGGAGCGGTACATACTAAGGGTCGCTCTCCGGCTGCAGGGACAGGGCCGCGGAGTTTCCATTAGTCGGGGAGCCGCCCAGCTTCAGTTTCTCCAGGTACTCGGCGTGCACGGGCTTGTGGCACTGGAGGACCTTGATGGCATCTTCGATCTTGAACCACTCTCGCTTCCTCCCGATGCTGACCGAGTCTTCCCAATCCTCCAGCAGCTCGGTGACGGTGAGCACGAACACGTACGTCCTGTGCTTGCGGTCCTGGTTCTGCTCGAAGACGCCCAGCAGCCGGCCCAACTTCCCCTTGACGCCCGCCTCCTCGTAAACCTCGCGCACCGCCGCACCGTCCGGCTCCTCCTCGGGCTCCATGCCCCCGCCAGGCACGATCCAGCGGTCTGGGTACCTGCTGCTGCTCACCAGCAGGACCTCGTCCTCACGCTCGCTGCGGAAGCACAGGCACGCCGCCCGCTTCTTAAAGCCCTCGGGGTCGTAGGTTCGCGTCTGGTTTGGCTTGCACTTCATCCTAGGCGCGGCCGCCGCGCAGCCCAGGAGCTGGGGCAGAGGCAGGGCCGGGCGCCGGCTGCAGAGTTGCTGAGCTGAGCCGGAGCCGAGCCGGAGCCAAGCCGGAGCCGAGCTGCAACACCGGGAGAACACGCAGACCTGGGAGGGGGGCGGGGGCGAGGGCGAGACGCCGCGTCAGACAGTCCGCACAGCCAGGCGCTGCTGAGAGTTGCGAGCTCAACGCCCGCTTGGAGGCGCCTCGCGCTTCCGCCGCCCTGAGCCCGCGCCTCCTCACAAACCCCCCAAGGTGTCCCTGCACCACTCGCGCCACTACCTCGCTCGCGCGCTTGCTCAGCAGCCCTGGCCCGGGTTGAGCGAGGTGAGGCGCGTGCGCGTCCCCGTTCGCGTGCGCGCTCCGGAGGAGGGCGAGGGGTGGAGGAGGCGGGGGTCTCCGGGCTCCCACAGCAAGCAGCACCAGGGGCCCACTGCGCAGGCGCGCCGCATCTCAGGGCCAAGAAACCTCTCTGGTCGAGCACAGGGAGCTTGGACATCCATCCTATTGTTACTTTGAGGAGGGTCTTCCCCACGTTTGTGCCTCAACCAGATGTAGCCTTGAGAAACAGGCGCACAGATCTCTGCACACGCCAGGGGGTTGAAGACAGCGTCATGGTCCTCTCTGGTTATTGAAAAGCACTGCCTTATTTATAGGAAGAAGACTCAGAATGACCAACGAGAGTCTTGCCAAAATCATCACTGAATGCAAGTGGAAGAACATTATCTAGTGCTTTTTGTCCATCTTTGTAGTTTAAATTAGTTTATGCATCTCATGGTTTTCACATAGAAAATTGGCAAGCTAAAAAAAAAATCTCGTTTTTATCTGAAAGAAAAGACCTGCCAAATTACAGGAACTCTTCTTTGTTAAAAGCCCATCTTCGGTTAAACTAGCAGACAGTTTAATTTGAAATAAGACTATGAAGTAGACTGTAAATTGTTCTCTCTTTTTTTTTTAACCTGAATTACTGATTTAGATAGTGTTTTCAATACCAGGATAAAGAAAAATTCACCTACAATCTAATTAATTATCCAGGTCACCAAGCCATGGTGTTATTGAGCTGTGTTAGTCAAAATAACTTACTGCCTGGCCTACAAATAAATTCCACAATGTCTATATCAGTTCATCTTGAAATGGTGCTTTTTTTTTCTTTCCACACACTATCGAATGGATGGAATTTAAAGCAGATCTAAACCACTTCTTGCACTGCTAACTTTTTTCTACTTTTCAGCATAAAAGTCATTCATATGAAGCAAGGGCTGAATCATAATCACAGGCTTTAGTTTTGGAAAACTAATCCAGGGACCTAAGTGTTGATTACAAAAGTCCATTAAGAAGGTAGTGTTAGGAGTTGTAATAGATGGTATTTTCTGTTTGTTTTCCCCTTTCCTTCCCCTTACTCTTCAGGGAAAAAGGTAAGTTGATTTGAATAACCTTCTTTTGCACTGAGAAAAATGAACAAGTGTTTGAAATGCTTTAAAATTTTTTAAATAAAAAAAAATACTCTAACACTTTGCTTTCTTCAGCAGGTTCTCTTCTGAGCTTTGCCAGGCATCTTGGCTCAGACCTTTATTGAAGCCCATTTCCATGAACCCTGGTGGCATGTTACGTAGCCTCTCTGTTCCTCAGTTTCCCCATCACTGAACCCCGTGATTCTGCTTTTGCCCCCTTGCAAGTGGAAGCTGGAGAAGCACCCCACAGTCTTGGATTCAATCTCAAGAGTCTCCACCCCCGCACCCTGCACTCTAACCTGGCTTTCTCCTTGCTGAGCAGCTGGAGGGTTGGGAAAGCTCAGGTGTCCCTAAATGTACCCTTTATGGTTTGCCTGCCTGTGCCAGTGCCTGTGTACATGTGTCTGCACGTAACTGTGTAGGCCATAGGTCACCATGGGGTGTTTTCCTCCATTGCTGCCTACCTAGTGTTTTTTGAGACAAAGTGGGTTTAAATCTTAAGAGTTTCCACTCCCCGCCCCATTCTCTGGCTTTTTCCTTGATGAGCATCTAGGGGGTTTGGAGATGTAAAGCACCCAGAAATCCCTTCTTGGTATGGTTAATATATCAGTGCATGTGCAAGCATGGATTTCTGTGTGTATGTGACTGTGGAGTCCAGAGGTCAATTTAGGGTATCATCTTCTACCATCACTCCACACCCTGTTGTTCTTTTGTTGTTCTAACAGTTGGATTAAATCTCAAGAATATCAACCCACACATGCTACACCCTTCCCTGACTTTCTCCTTGATGGACACCTAGGGGTGTGGGAGACATAAATCACCCAGAAATCCCTTCACGGTACGGATTTCTGAGCACGTGCCCATACATGAGTACAAGGTAGAGGTCCCCACCTCTTTTTTTTTAACAAAAAAATCTTATTTTTATGTGTATGAGTTTATTGCCTGCGTGTATGTAACTGCATTCATGTCACGCAATGGTGGCAGAAGTGAGCAATGAATCCCCTGGAACTGGAGTTACAGCCCACATGTGGGTGCTAGGAATGAAATGCCAGGTCCTCTGCAAGAGCAATCAGTGCTTGTAACCCTCCAGTCTTTTTCTTTCTTTCTTCCTTTTTTTCACTTTTTTAAATCGAATTTTTGTGTATTTCATACATAACATCTCAATCATAATCATCTTTACACCCCCTTCCCCACTGGCACCTTCCCATACACCCCCCCCTGGAATTCATACATTCTATCATTTGTCTTAAGACCTACTGTGTCAAGTTAGTGTCCCCAGATCATCCCTCAGTGCAAACTCATCTACTGAGGTCTAGTCAGCCTTTCTGGAATCTCTTACTTTAGGAAGATCAGCTTTTCCTCACCGAGCAGTTACAATATTTCTTCAGCTAAGACTGGAGTCAGCTGTCCATTTCCCCAGTTCTATGCTGAGTTTTTGTCTCTTTCAGTTTGCGTGGGTCCTGTGCATGCTGACACCATCGCTGTAGATTCATATGAGCAGGGCCCCAGGAACTTGTAAGACTCTCTTTCCATATGGTTGTGCACTTCCTCCCTGGCTCTTGTAATCTTTCTGCCCCCTCTTCTTCAATGGTCCCTGAGCCCTGGGTGGTTGTAGAGTAATATAGGAGTCCTGTCCAAGGACCACCACTCTATAGACTTAGTCTCTACACTTTGGCCATTTTTGACCTTTTGTCTCCCTGGCCCTCTGTTGCAATGAAGAGGGCTTCATTAATGAGAATTGAGATATTCATTGTTGTTGTCTTTACCCACTTCTTCTATGTTCTGTGAGCCTTAGACATAGAGGTTGCATTGTAGATGTGCCACTTAAGACTTGGGCAATTCACAGACAATATCTGTTTGTGACCAGTTGTGGTACTAATGTGGTAATATTCTCTGCCTGGTGGAAAAGAAGCTTCTTTGATGAGTGGTGACTGGGATATTTGTCTGCAAATATAAGGACCCATATTTTGCACATAGTAAGAAATCACATTATTCTAGGGATCTGACACTTTGGGAGTTTTCTCTAAGATCTCTGACCTCCCCAGTCATGTATATTTGGCAATGTTTACAGTACTAAACATGAGTTTTCTCCCATTTAGTAGGCTTTTAGTCCAGTTATGTAGCTGTTGATTGCCCCCAAGATAAAAGTGCCACTACTGAACCAGTGTCATATACTGCCCAGGTCGCTGATGTGGTTATTTGGTCTTGAAGCTGGTGTTGGAGCATTGATTGAAATTCTTTCTTAGCACCTTGTATAGTGCTTTCCAAAGCCCTATACAAGGCTAGCTATCTAGCCATCAGGTAATGTGGCTTCCAGGTCAATTCCAGCTCTGTTGCTCCAAATCTGTATCCGAAGCATGTTCTGTCTTCAGCAGTAGAGTCTGGGAGGCAATCATGGGATGTTGCAATAGTCTGTGCAATTTTGAGTGTCTCTTGGACCACCCTGCCTAACAACTTAAAGAAAGGTTTCTCCCATCTAGCACTGTTTCTTCTTATGTAAGCCTTTAGCTAGACACATGGACTCATTTAGAGATATTGTATATGTAATTTGTTGTTATGTTATTGTAATAATAGGGTTTCCTCTCTTTTTTTAACACTACCTAGGCATTATTTATCTCTACTCTCTCCCTGTCTAACCCCTGTACCATGACTTCCCCATTTAAAGTGTCCCCCTTTTCCCCATTTCTCACTTAATAATACTAGTCTCCTACGGTCCCACCTCTCTTGAGCTCCTTTCACTTTATCCCCGAAGTTCCTTGTATAACCCTCCCTCCCCCTCCCATTTAAATACCTCCATTTTATCCTTTTCTACCTTTGTATGACATGTCTCCTATTGCTCTTCTTTCTCAGGTTTCTTCTTTCCCTTTACCTCCCTGGTTCCTTTTAATTATCCTGGTTCCTGCAGTTATATCAGATAGGTATGCACCTATAAGGATTTGGTGCTAAGATCCTCATATGAGGGAGAATATATGTCATTCATTTTTTTTTTGAGTCTGTTTTACTTCATGTATTAGTTACTTTTCTGTTGCTGTGACAGAAACACCATGACCAAGGGAGCTTATAAAAGGAAAAAGTTTATTTAGCATAGGTTCCAGGGTAATTACAGTCCATCATGGAAGGGAGGCATGGTGGCAGAAAGTGGCTAGAACGGGAGCAGAAAGCCAAGTGTGTCAGGAGTAACAGTGTCCACATCCTTTATTGTCCCTGAGGGAGAAAGAGAGGAACCATCCTCAGGGGTGAAACACTCCCTGGACGGGTTATCATCATGGTCCCCTTGTTGGGGCAAATATTTAATATTCCTCACCAGCACCCAGAGAGGTCTCTTTTCATTTTGAGGGAATACACACCCAAACCCTCTTCCCGCTGTAAGAAGTGGTGGTCCCCACCAGGCTCCAGTGAGCAGGTCTCTCCATTTGACCAGAATGGAGCTGTAGCTTGTAGATGAGGACCAATGTTTTTGGAAGGGGGACAAATACTTGTCTTCTTTGGAAAAATTTAGAATATTTAAGGTAAATAAGGCCTTTTTTAGTTGATCATGTGGAGGCAGGGACTCCCCCTTTTGTTTTGTAATTGGATTTTTAAGGTTTGATTGGCTCTTTCCACAATGGCTTGTCCCCTAGGGTTATAAGGAATGCCCATGGAGTGTGAAATCTTCCATGTTTGAAGGAACTCTGAAAAGGGCTTGTTTATAAAGCATGGGCCATTATCTGTTTTAATTTGATCAGGTAGTCCAAGGGTGGCGAAACATTGAAGCATATGGCTGATTGCATGTTTGGCCTTCTCCCCAGTGTGTGCTGTCACCCAGCAGGCATGCGAGAAGGAATCAACTGACAGGAAGATATATTTAAGTTTTCCAGAAGGGGCATAGTGAGTGACATCAATCTGCCAGAGGTTGTTAGGCTGAAGGCCTCTAGGGTTGGTACCTGAATTTTGAAGAGGGGGGACCTGAAGAAAAGGCTGGCAATATTGACAGGTGTGTATAATTTTTTTTTTTAGGTCTTTGGCTGCACGTGGGGGAGTTTTTGTCTAAATCCTCTCCAGGTGAGACGGGTCAATTGGTGAAATTGGGTAGCCTCAGAGACTGTGTGACACTGATGTGAATAGGCCAGTTGATCAGCTATTTCCTTCTGTCAGAAATCCAGGCAAATTTTGGTGGCCTCTAAGATGATAGAGGTATATTGGATTCACCCTAAATGGACCTGAATCATCAGAGGAGATATGGGGTTGAAGTCCAATCTAATATAAGCCTCCACTAGGTGGGGCAGTAAATTAACCACATATAGACTGTCTGAAAATAGGTTGAAAGGCTCAGATATGGAGTCCAACGCCATGACAACAGCAAAGAGCTCTTTAAATTGTGGCGATCCCTCAACCTGGCAGGAGACTGATTTAATGGGTACAGGAGTTTGTCCCTGTTTTAGGGGAGGATAAATGATCAAAGAGGCTCCTAGATGCCCTCCATCAGTAAACACAGTTATGAATTCAGGACTGGGTTGAGAAAGAAAAAGTCTATGGGGCTCCCACTGCAACCTCAAGAAGGAGCTCATCCACTTATAAGGGCCATAGTGGCAGTCAATTTTGCCAAAAAATCCCTCCAGAGCCAGCGCGATTCTCTCATTGTTTCTTTGAAGCCATGTAAAATCTGTCAATCTATAGGGGGTGATAATGGTATGAGGCTCAATGCCAAACAACCAGACTGCTGTGTCCCTACCCTTGATAATGCAATCAACAATTTGGTTGACCATGGAATAAACTTGAGGAGTTCCACCCATGGATAAATGGATCCATAGTATGGGCTCACCCTCTTGTGCCAAGAGAGCAGTGCACAGTGTACTTCCAATGAAAAGATAAAGAGACATGGGGGCATCAGGATCAAATCTTTTTAGAGTGGCCTCATTTATGGATTGTTGGATTTTGGCTAGAATTTGTAGGCACTTGTGTGGGTAACTTTACCCTGGAGGTTAAGTCAAGGCCTTGCAAGAGGTCAAATAAGGGTAAGTCAAGGCCTCGCAAGAGGTCAAATAAGGGAACCGGACTCCTCAGTGGTGATGGGTATCCAGGGTCTAAGCCAATTAATTTCCCCTAATAACTTTTGAAGTTGGGGCAGATTATAAGTATCCTGAACGGAAAGCTGAGGCTTAGTGGGCAAAACAGCATCTATAGATAACATAGTGCCCAGTATCTTAAAAGGTGGAATGTTTTGAATTTTATTAGGGGCCACCTTAAAATTGTTTTCCTGAAGGATGGCGAGACAGTCGGAGGTTAGTTCGTGGAGGCTGGAGGGTTCAGGGCTCCCCAAAATTATATCATCCATATAGATGTAGAACAGAACATCCGGTCTCCCCATGAGTGAAGCAAAAATGTGGGTTAGGTAATCCTGGCAAATGGGAGGACTATTAGTCATACCTTGGGGCAGGACAGTCCATTCAAATCTTAAATCTGGCCCACGAAAACTAATTGAGGGTATGGAGAATGCAAATTTTTCTGTCATTAGGGTGAAGGGGAGAATTGAGAAAAAACAGTCCTTAATCAGCAATAGTTAAATAGTAAGTTTTGGGGATTGCCGGAATCCAGGGGAGCCCCCTGGGGGGTCCCTAAAGGCATCATTCTCTCATTAATTTTTCTAAGATCTTGTAATAGCCTCCAGGAGGCGCTGGCCTTTTTAATGATAAATACAGAAGAATTCCAGGGGCTTGTTGATGGCCTTACATGTCCCAGGTCTAATTGCTGTTTGACCAGCTAATGAAGATGTTGAAGTTTATGTGAGGGGAGAGGCCACTGCTTAACCCATATGGGTTCCCCAGGTATCCATTGAATTTGGATGACTGAGGGCTGAGCAGTGGCCCTTAGGATTGGGGGTAATCCTGGGGGTAATTTCGTCTGAGCTGTTCAAAATAGGGATCATCTCGATAATTGGGGTGACTGATCTGCCCTTCCTCAAAATGCTGTTGATATTCTTCGGTGTCTAAGAGATCATTATAAAAGGCCTTGTGGTCAGTAGTGATGAAGGCTTCAGCCTCACCCAGAATGTCCTGGCCTAGAAGATTGGCAGTTAACCCAGAGACCAGAAGAGGGCGCACCTCTCCATGACTTCCATTGGGATCAATCCAGGGCAGCCAAGTGGCCATTTCCCACGATGTGGATTGCCCGCCCACGCCCAGTAGGGACGGGCCAGGCACCAGCTGCCAGGAATGCGGAACTTCTTTTCTAATTACTGTGCGATCTGCACCAGTATCAATGAGAAATTTAAAGGTCTTACTCCCTATGGTTAAAGACATCTTTGGTCACAGGCCAGAGGCTAATGGGACTGTCCAATGGGTCTGAACTGGCTCACTTTCCTTATTTAATGGGGCTGGGGCTCACCCGAGGGGAATTTAAAGACTCGCCCTTAAGGGTGAATTTGGATCTGCAATCACGCGCCCAATGAAAGCCCTTCTTACATCTAGGACAGGGTGTGCGTGGGCCTCCCCCTCCCCTGGACGAGTTGGGGTTTTTTTTGTCTGGTTGGGGCACTCCCACCGAAAATGCCCTTCCTTGCCACACCCAAAACATGTCCTCTTATCGGACACTTTAGTCTGTTGTAAGGTGTTGATAAGGGTCTGTAGCTCCTCCTGGTGGCTAGTCTGAAGTGTAGTCACCATTGCTCTAGACTGATGAGATGCAGTTCCTACATCCCGGGCAGCCACTATCCACTTATCCATGGGTTGATGTCGCAGCCCAGCACAAGCTAGTCTATAGTTGGATGTCATACCATCCCAAACCAGTGACCGGACAAACAGGTCACGCAATTCCCCTGGGGGAAACTTTCTTTGCAGGCTCTTTTGCACTCTGTCTATAAAGGTGGGGAGGTCCTCTGTGGCCTGTGGCCTTTTCCCAGATATGGGAGATTCAGTAGGGCCTTCATCTAGCTTTCCCCAAGCTGTAAGGCCAACGGCCAGAACCTGATCCTGATAGGGAGGAGGGATGGCTGCCTGTTGGGCCCCGGTAGCAAACTGATCAGCTGTGCTGGAGAGCATGCCATAAGTAATGGGTATGGGAGGCTGGGCCCTTTGGTTCTCTTCTCCGTGGATGCGACATTCTTCACTGAAATAGGCCAGCCACTTAAGGAGCATAGGGCCAGGGAGCACTGCCTTAGCTAAGTCTTTCCAGTCCTGCGGCATGGACGCTTGGTGCGCAAGTCCCTCGAGAAGAGTTTCTGCCCAGGGAGAATTGGGACCGTCTTCGGCCATGGCCTTCTTTAACTCTTTAAGGTCCTGAGCCTGCCATGGATACCATGCAGAGGGTCTGTCACCTCCCGGGTTAACATTAACAGGGAAAAGGTGAGCAGTCCCCTCCTCAATGACCCCACCCCCATTGTACGGGGGTGGAACAGAGGGAGTCCGGAATGGATTAGTCTGTGTTTGTGAGGGTAGAGGGCCTTTACAGGGCCAAGGGGCACTCCCAAAAGGGTCTAGGGAGGGATACAGATGTTTAGATCGATCTGGAGGATCTGTGTGACCCGAGGGTCCGGGATCCAGCTTGGAGTCTGACTGTGCCTCAGGGACTGAGTCAGCGGCCTTGGCCGGGGTTGGAGTCTGGGCCTCCACCACCTTTGTCCTCGGTGGGCGTGGCCCTTTAAGGCAGATACCTTGGGGAGCGCTCCCAGAGGGGGGATCTCTCCCTTTTCTATCTGGGCCCATCTGATTAACTTTTCAACTCTATCCGAAGTATCCCAACCAAAGAGATTGCTCTCTGGAAGCCAGGGCGCAATCTTTAGCAAGCATCCCCATGCCTGGAGAGCTTGGCTGTCTGAGAGGTCAAGGCCCCTGCTTTTGAGCAGGACCCTGAGGGAATCTAAAGAGGGGTCAGGCTTAGAATTGGACTTCCCCATAACTTATGGGAGTACACTCACCCACAGACCGATTGGTCAATCAACAAACTTCGTGATAGGCAGTGCCTCACACAGGGCACCAATCTGTCGGATTGCTCTCCGACAGGTACAGCACAGGGAGAGAGGCCAGGACCAGCCTGTGTTCCTCTCTTAGGGGCTGAGTGGGATAGTGTTGGTGACTCAGAAACCACACTGAGTCAGGAGTCTTGTCAAAGCAGGAACTCACTTTATTGTGTCAGGCATTACCTTATATAGTTTAATCAAAAAGGGGTGTGGAAAGGGAAGGGCAAAGGTGTATGTCATCTGGGGCAATGGCTGTGAGCCACTGGGAATTGGCCACGCCAGCTGTGACTGGGGAGAGGAAGTCTGAGGTCGGGCCCTGCTGAGTCACCTCCGCGAGGAAGTGACTGGCCAGAGACAGGTCACAAAACTTTAGTCAGGCTCAGGAAGTTACAATAGGCCTCGTCATAAGTTGTGCCACAATAATGAGGGTCCCGGAGACCCAAAACAAGTGCTCACATCTTCACGCAGACACAGGAAGCAGACACAGCCCTCCTCCCTGGGATGGGCTTCATCCAGTATAGCCACACATTCTAAGGCCCAACCATAACCCTAATAGTAACCTTTGACCTAACCCTAGCCCTTACCTAACCCTAAACATAACTCTAGCCCTAAACCTAACCCTAATACTAATCCTAACACTTATAACCCTAACCCTAAACCTACCCTAATCCTAACCCTAAACATGTCATTAGACATAACCCTAGCCCTTAGCCAAACCCTAACCTTAACCTAAACCTAACCCTAAACATACCCCTAGACTAACACTAACCCTAATCTTAAATCTAAGCCTAACCCTACTCATAACCCTAGCCCTAAACCTACGTCTAAATCTAACCCTACCCCTAACCCTAACCTTGCCCTAATCCTAACTGTAAACCTAATGTTCACCCTAAACCTAACCCTAACCCTAAAAATAACCCCAGAACTGATGCTAAATGACCTAGCCATAACCCTAACCCTAAACATAAACCTAGAACTGACCCCAAAAGCTAAATGTAAACCTAAGCCTAACCCTAACATATGCCTACCCCTTACTCCTAAGCATAAACATAACCCTAGACCCAATCCTAACCAAAACACTAGCCTTAACCCTAACCCTGGCCCTAAAACTAACCCCAAACCTAGGCCTAACCCTACCCTAATCATAACCTTAAAACTAACCCTAGACCTAACCCTAACCCTAACCATAACCATAATATTAACCTTTGACCTAACCCAAAGAATAGCCTAGCCCTATCCATAAATCTATCCCTAACCCTAGCCCTAACTCTAACCCTAATCCTATCATTAAACATACCCCTATATTTAACCCTAACCCTAGACCTAACCCTAACCCTTACCTTAACCCTAAAAGTAATTCTAGACCTAATCCTAAACCTAACATTAACCATAATCCTAACAATTTACCTAACCCTAACCTTAACCCTAGCCTCAGCCTTAATCCTCACCCTAAACCTAATCTTAACACTGAACACAGCATAGCCCTAACGCTAACCTTAACCCTAAATAACCCTAGAACTAACGGTAAACATAAACTTGCCCTAATCCAAACCCCAACCCTAAACAACAGCCTAGACCTGACCCTAACACTAAACCTAAACCTAAGCCTAACCCTGACCTACATCTACCCCTTATTCTAAACCTAACCATAAACATAACCCTAGACCAAACACTAACCAAAACCCTACTCCTAACCCTCAACCTGAGCCTGGCCATAAACCTAACCTCAACCCTAGGCCTAACTCTACCCTAATCATAACCCCAAAACTAACCCTAGACCTCACCCTAACCCTATTATTAACCTTCGACCTAATCCAAACCCTAAACCTAGCCCTAGCCATAAACTTATCCATAACACTAGCTGTAACTCTAACTCTAATCCTCTCACTAAACCCACCCCTAGATTTAACCCTAACCCTAAACCTAACCCTAACCTTAGCCCTTACCTTAACCCTAAAAGTAATGCTAGACCTAATCCTAAACCTAACCTTAACCACAATCCTAACATTTAGCCTCACCTTAACCCTAAAGACAACACTAGCCTAAACCCAAGCCATAAACCAGGCTCAAACCCTAAACCTAAACCTAAGCCTAACTCTTGATGTAACACTAGCCCTAACCCTACCTCTAACTCTAACCCTCAACCTAAACATAACCCTAGACCCAATCCTAAACCTAACCTAACCTTAACCTTAACCCTGGCCTTGGCCATAAATCTAACTCTACCCCTAACCCTAATCGTAATCCTATCATTAAACCTACCCCTAGATTTAATCCTAAAACTAACCCTCACCCTAAATCGATCTCCAAACTTACATCTAACCCTAAAGCTAACCCTTAGATAACCCTAACCCTAAACAACTCTAGCCATAATCCTAACCCTAATTCTAACACTTAACATAATCCTAACCTTAAGCATAACCCTAACTCTAACTCTACCTCTAACACGAAACCTGTCCTTACTGTAGCCCTAGCCATAAACCTAACCCTAAACCTAGCTCTAAATCAAAACCTAACCATAAATACTATCCTAACCCTAACCCTAATTAGCTTCCCCCTAATCCTAAACCAAGAGCTAATCTAAAACTAATCCAAACCCTAAACCTAACCTTAATCCCAAACATAACACTAGCCCTCACCCTAACCCTAATCCTAACCGTAAACATATCCTTAGACCCAACCCTAACACTAACACTAATACATATCTATCCCTTATCTAAACCCTAGCCCTAAATTTAAACCTAACCCTAAACATAACTGTAGCCATAACACGAATCCTAACCCTAAACCTAAACCTAACCCTACACATAACCCTAACCCTAATCCTAGCTCTAAACCTAACCCTAACCCTAAACCTAGCCCCAGCCCTGTGCTTAATCCTAACCCTAATACTAACCTTTGACCTAACCCTAGCCCTAGCCCTAACTGTACCCCTAAACCTAACACTATTTGTAACACTTATCCTAACCCTAAACCAAACATAACCCTAGCCCTAACACTAATGCTAAACCTAGCCCTAACATTAACCCAAGCCATAAACATAAATATAATCCTAGCTGTATACCAAACTCTAACCCTAAACATAACCATAGGCCATACCCTAACCCTCAAATGAAGCCTAACACTCAACCAAACCCTAGCCATAATTCTACCTCTAACCCTAATCATAACACTAACCTTAGCAAAAGCCCTAACCCTAACCCTAAACCTGTCATAACCCAAGCCTAGACCTTCTCCTAATCCTAATCGTAATCCTAACCCTAAAACTGAGCAAACACTAAACCTAAACATAACTCTAGACCTAACCCTAACACTATCCCTAACCATAAACCTAATGGTAACCATAAGCCTAACCCCATTCCTAAACATAACCCTAGCCCTAATCCTAACACTAACCCTAAATAAAACCTAACCCTTACCTTAAACCTAAACCTAGCCCACACCCAAACAAAAATCCTAATCCTACCTCTAACCCTAACCCTAACCCTAACCCTATCCATAAATCTAGCCCTAAATCTAACCTAACCATAGCCTTTGCCCCAATCCTAAGCCTAACTATTAACCTAACCCCAACTCTAAACATAACCCTAGAACTAACCCTAACACTAAACCTAATCCTAACCCTAGAACTAACCCTAACACTAACCCTAATCCTAACCATAAACCTAACACTAATCCTAGCCCTAACCCTAACCCTAAGCCTAACTGTAACAGTAATCTTGGGTCTAACCCCAACTTGAACCCTAACCCTAAATGTATCCCTAGCCTTATACCTAATCCTAACCCTATCCATAATACTAGCCCTAATCCTAACCCTTAACATAGCCCTAACCCTAAACACAATGCTAGCCATAATCCTAACCCTAACCCTAACCTTAACAGGAAAAATAATGCTACCCCTAACCCTATCCCTAATGGTAACCCTAATCCTAACCCTAAACATAATCCTAGACTCAACTGTAACCCTAACTATAATCCTAACTCTAGCCATACTCCTACCTCTAGCCCTAAACCTAACCTTATCTCTAAACCAAAGTCTAATCCTAGATGAAACCACAGCACCGACCCTACCTCTAATCCTAACCCTAATCCAAACCCTAAGGCTAACTCTAACCCTAAACCTAAGCCTAACCTTCCATCTAGCCCTATCCCTAACCTTACTTCTAATCCTAAACCTAAGCCTAGCTCTAACACTAACCCTGATCCTAATTCTCAACCTAACCCTAACCATAAGCAAAAACCTAACCCTAATCCTAACCCTAACACTAAATCTAAACCTGTTATAGCCATAGCACTAAACCTAAACCTAACCCTAGCCCCAAGCCTAAAACAGACCACAAACATAATCCTAGCCCTAACCCTAATCCTAAATCTAGACCATTTCTAGCCCTTACCCTAAACCTAAACTTAACCCAAAATATAAGGCTAGCCCTAACCCTGACTCTAACCTAGCACTAGAATCCTACCCCAAGTCTAACCCTTATATTAACCCTAAAACTAACTTACACCTAATCCTAACCATAACCATAACCATAATCATAAACCTAACCTTAAACCTAGCCCTAACCCTAAATCTATCCCTAACCTTATCTCTAACCCTAACCTTACCTAACTCTAACCCTAAACATAACTCTAGCCTTAACCCTAACCGTATTCTTAACCCTACACCTACCATTAGACCTAACCCTAACTCTAGCTCTAGTCCTAACCCTTATCTTTACCTAAACCTAACACAAGACCTAATCCTAACCCTAGCCCTAACCATAAACCTAACACTTAACCTCACCCTAAACCTAAAGACAATGCTAGCCCTAAACCTAATCCTAAACCTAACACTAAACCTAAATCTAAGCCTAATGCTTAATGTAACTCTAGGCCTAACACTACCCCTAACTCTAAGCCTAAATGTAAACATAACCCTAGACCCTACACTAACCCTAATATGAACCCTAAATCTAATCCTAATCCTGACCCTGGCCCTGGCCATAAAACTAATGCTAGCCCTAGCTATAACTCTAACCATAATCCATCATTAAACCTACCCCTAGATTTAACCCTAGCCCTAGCACTAATCTAACCCTTATTTTAACTCTAAACCTAACCTTAGACCTAATCCAAACCCTAACCCTAACCACAAACCTAACACTTAACCTCACTCTAACACTAAACACAACCCTAGCCCTATCCCAGACGCTAACCCTAACCTTAACCCTAGCCCTCACTCTAATCCTAAAT
Organism: Nannospalax galili; assembly: GCF_000622305.1. NCBI lineage: Eukaryota > Metazoa > Chordata > Mammalia > Rodentia > Spalacidae > Nannospalax > Nannospalax galili. The sequence goes on from NW_008333781.1 coordinate 1,218,314, forward strand.
CTGAAATAACTCTAATTCTAAAAATAACCCAATCCTAACACTAAACTGAATCCTCACCCTAAACCTAACCCTAACCCTATACATAAACTTAACCTAACCCTAACCCTAAACCTAAACCTAAGCCTAACCCTCCATGTAGCCCTAGCCCTAACCTTACTTCTAACATTAACCCTAAGCCTAGCCCTAACCCTAACCCTGATCCTAAACCTTAACCTAACCCTAACCCTAAGCAAAAACCTAGCCCTAACCCTAACCAGAACACTAAATCTAAAACTATCATAACCATTGCCCTAAACCTAAACCTAAACCTAGCCCTAACCCTAATCCTATTCCTAACACTTAATCTAACCCTAACCCCAAACACATCCTTAGCCCTAACACTAAGACTAACCCTAGTTCTAGCCCTAACATAAACAGTAGCCTCAAGCATAAACATAATCCTAGCCATAAACCTGACCCTAACCCTAAACATAACCATAGGCCATACCCTAACCCTAAACCTAAGCCTAAACCTCCACCAAACCCTAATCCTACCTAAAACGTTAATCATAACACTAACCTTTATAAACCAAACTCTAAACCTGCCATAACCCTAACCCTAGACTTGATGCTAACCCTAACCCTAACCCTAACTCTCACCCTAACCCTAAAACTAAGCTCACCCTAAACCTAAACATAACTCTAGCCCTAAGCCTAACCATATACTTAATCCTAACCATATACCTAATTCCATCCTTAAACATAACCCTAGCCCTAATGCTAAATCTATCCCTAACTTATGTCAAACCCTAATCCTAACCCTAACCCTAAATATAACACTAACCCTAAACATAACTCTAGCCCTAACCCTAACCCTAATCCTAATACTTAACATAACCCTAACCTTAAACCTTAACCTTAAACTAACCTTAACCTTAAACATAACACTAACCCTAAATGTAACCCTACCTCTAACCCTAAACCTATCCCTACCATAAACCAGTCAGAAACCTAACCCTAAACCTAGCCCTAACCTAAGCCTAACTCTAAACATCATCCTAGCACTAACCCTAATACTAACCCTAGCCATAATCCTAATCCCAGCACTAAATTTTAATGTAATCCTAACCCTAAATATAACCCTAACCCTAAACATAACCCTAACCCTAACCCAAGGCCTAACGCTAACCTTAAACCTACCCCTAAACCTAAATCTAATTCTAACCTTAAATAAATCCTTACACCCAACCAAATTGTAACCCTAATACTAACCTTAGCCCTTCTCCAAAATCTAGCCTAAACCTAAACTTAACACTAAACATAATCCTAGCACTAATCGTAACCATAACCCTAAACCTAAGCCTAACCCTACCCCTAACCCTAACACTAAACCTTAGCCTCAGCCTTAAATGTAACCCTAACCCTAATATTAAACTTAGACCTAACCCTAAACCTAACCCTATCCCTGCCCCTAAGTATAACCCTAACTGTAGCCCTAACCTAATCCTAACACTTAACCTAATCCTAACCCCAAATATATTCCTAGCCCTAACACTAACCCTAGACCTAAACCTGATGCTAATCCTAACCCTAAACCTAATCCTAGTCCTAATCCTAACCCCAACCCTAAACATAATCCTAACACTTAACCTGACACTAAACTTAAACACCACCCTAGCCTAACCCTTACAATAGCCCTAACACCCTAATCTTAAACCTAAACCTAGACCTAATCCTAAACCTAACCCAAACATAATCCTAACACTTACCCTCACCCTAACCCTAAAATAAAACCCTACTCTCACTCTAACTCTAGCCCTAATATTGACCCTAGCCCTAACCCTAACATTAATCCTAAACTTAACCTTAACCCTAACCGTAACCTAACCCTAAACATAACCTTACACTTAACCCTAACCCTACCACTGACCTTAACCCTACCACTAACCCTAATTCCAATCCTAATCCTAAACAAAATCCGAGAACCAACATGTATGCTAACCCTAAACATAACCATAACCCTAAAGCTAGCCCTAATCAAACTCTAAACCTAGCCCTAACACTAAACATAAACCCTAACCCTAATAATACATGTAAAACTATCCCTAACCCTACTGCTAAACTTAACCCTAATCATGACCACAAATATAACACTAGATGCAACCCTACCCCCAAATCTAGGCCTATCCCTAAACCTTACCCTAATACTAATTCTAACCCTAAACCTAAGCCAGCCCTAATATTAACTTTTGACCTAATCCTAACCCTAACCTTAGAGCTAACCACTTACCTAACCCTAATCCTAGCCCATACTCTAACACAAATCCTAACCATAAACCTTCCCCTAGACACAGCCCTAACCCTAGCTCTAACCATAACCCAAATCCTAATCCAAATCCTAGCCCTGGCCCTAAACCTAACTCTAACCCCAACCCACATAACACTAGCTCTAACAATAACCTTAAGCCTAACCTTAAATATAAACCAAGACCTAACCCTAACCATAACACAAAACCTAACCCGAACCTTAACCCTAGCCCTAACACAAATGATAAAACTAGCCCTAACCCTAAACCTAACCTTAATCATAAGCCTAAAACTAACTCGAGACCTAACCCTAAACTTAACCCTAATATTAGCCTTAGAACTTAACATAACACTTAAACTAGGCTGAGCTATAAAGCTAATCCTAACCATAGCCTTAGCCCTAAACCCTAAATCTAATCCTAACCCTAAACCTAACCCTATATGGAACCGTAACACTAATCCTAACCCTCACACTAATCCTAAACCTAACCGTAAATATAACCATAGGTACAACCCTATTCCTAAACCTAACCCTAACCCTGACCCTAGCCCAAGACCTAAACCTAACCCTAATCCTAACTCTAATAATAATTTTTGACCTAATCCTACACTAACACTAGCCATAAACATTAACCTAACCATAACTCTAACCATTACCCTAATCCTAATCCTAACCCTAAAGCTCCCCCTAGACCTAACCCTAAACCTAGCCCTAATCATAATCCTAACACTTAACCTCACCCTAACCTTAAACACAACCTTAGTCGTAAACCTAAACCTAAACCTAAACCTAACCCTAATCCTAACCCTGAATCCAAACCCCAAACCTAGCCCTAGCCCTAATCCTAACCCTAACCCTAATCCTAACCCTAACCCTACTCCTAAATATAACCCTAGCTTTCACCCTAACTCTAAACCTAACCCTTAATCTAACCCTAGTCCTAACACTAACCCTAACCCAAAACTTAAGCCTGACCCTACACATAATGTTAGACTTAACCCTACCTCTAACCCTAGCCCTAACACTAAACCTAACCCTAACCCTAAGTGTAACCCTTAACCTAAATATATACCTAAACATGACCCTTGTCCTAAACCTAACTCCATCTCTAACCTTAACCCCAATCCTAAACCTAACTCTAACACTTAACATAACCTTAGCCCTAACCCTAATTCTAAATCTAGCCTAATCCTAAACCTAAGCTTAAACCAAAGCCTAATACTGCATGCAACCCTAACCGTAACACTACCCCTAAACCAAACTCTAATCCTAACGTTAATGAAAACTCTAGTCCTAACATGAACCCTAACCCTAAACTTAAATATAACCCTAACTCTAGCTCTAACCCAAACCCTAAGCCTAGCTCTAACCCTACATGTAAACCTAACCCTAACCCTTCTGCTACAAATATTCCTAATCCTAACCATAAATATAAGCCAGGACCCAACCCTATCCCCTACCCTAACCCTAACTGTACTCTAACCCTAGCCCTAGCCCTAACCTAGCCCTAATCCTACTCCTGATCCTAACCCTAATATTAACTTTTCATTTACTCCTAACGCTAAGCATAGCCCTAAGCACTAACCTAACCCTAACTTGAGCCCTAACCCTAACCTAACACTAAACTGCCCCCTAGCCCTAAGCCTAATCTTAGCCATAACCCCAATGCGTCTAAACTTTACCCCAATCTTAAACCTAAGCTTAACATTAGACCTAACTCTAACCCCAACCCTAACTATAATCCTACCACTTAACCTCACCATAAGCCTAAATAAAACCTCACCATAGGCCTAACCCTAATCCTAGCCCTAACCCTAACACTAATCCTAACCATAACCCTTAACCTAACCTTATCCCTAACCTAACCCTAAACATAACCCTACACCTAACACTAACCTTACTCTTCCCCAAACCCCAATCTAAACACAATCAAAACCTTGGACTAAACATGAACCCTAACCCTAAACCTAAGCATAACCCTAATTGTAGCCCTAACCCAAAACCCTAAACACAGCCCTAACACTAAACATAAATCCTAACTATAATCATACATGTAAACCTATCCCTAACACTACTGCTAAACCTAACCACAAATATAACTCTAGATGCAACCCTGACCCTAACCCTATCCCTAACCATAATCCTAACTATAAACTTAACCTTAATCTTAATCTGAACCCTAACTCTAGACCTAACCCTAACCCAAATATTAACTTTGACCTAATCCTAACCCTAGCTGTAGTGCTAAAAATTAACCTAACCACAACACTAGCTGTGACCCTAACAATAATCATAAACCTAAACCTCCTCCTAGACCTAAACATAACCAAAGCCCTAACCATAACCCTAATCCTAACACTAAATCTAAACCTAATCCTAACTGTAAACCTAGGCCTAAATCTAAACCAAACCCTAGCCCTGAAACTAACCCTAATCATAACCCTAAAACTAACCATAGACCTAACTATAACCCTAACTGTACCCCTTGCCCTAACCTAGTCCTATCCCCAATCCTAACACTAACCCTAGACCTAACCGCAACTCTAACCCTAAAATTAACTTTTGACCAAATCCTAATGCTAATGCAAGCCCTAACCATTAACTTAACCCTAACCAAAGACCTCTCACTACCGCTAATCCAAACCCTAAACCTCCCCCTAGACCTAATGCTAACCCTAGCCCTAGCCATAATCCTAACACTTAACCTTGCCCTAACCTTAAACACAACCTTATCCCTAACCCTAATCCTAGCCCTAGTCCCAACCATAATCTTAACCCTAACCCTAAACCTGAGTCAATCTTAACCCTAAAAATAACCCTAGCACTAACTCTAAACTTAATCCTGCACCTAAACATAATCCTCACCCTTAAACCTAACCCTAATGCTAAACACAACCTTAATCCTAGTCCTAACCCTAACCACATTAATTTTAACTTAATCCTAGCCCTAAAACTAGCCTTAACCAACGACCTAACCATAACATTATCACTAACACTTATCCTAACACTAAACCTCCTCCTAGACCTAAAGCCTCACCCTGGTTCTAACCCTAACACTAATCCAGACACTAAACTTAACCTTAAGCCTAAACATAACCCTAGCCCTGACAGTAACACTAAGCCTAGCCCTAATCCTAACCCTAAAACTAAACCTAATCCTAACCCTAATTATAACAATAATTCTAACACTTAACCTCACCCTAACCCTAAACACAACCTCATCCCTCACCATAACCCTATCCATAAACCTAAACCTAACCCTAAACCTAGCCCTTACTCTAATCCTAAAGCTGAACCTAAGCCTAAACCTAACCATAGACCTAGCCATGAAGCTAACCTAACCATAGATTTTACCCTAACTTTAAACCTAATCCTTAACCCTAACTCTAAACATAACCCTAACCCTAAAATTAACCCTAGCCCTACACCTAACCCTATTCCTAACCCTAACCCTAACCCTGGCCCTAAATCTAATCTTAACCCTACCCCAATCCTACCCTAGACCTAACCCTAATGCTATTCCTAACCCTAAACCTACCCTTAGATCTAACCCTAATCTTAGCCCTAGCCCTAACCCTTGTCTTGACCTTAATCTAACACTAGACCTAATCCTAACCCTAGCCCTAACCATAATCCTTACACTTAACCACACCCTAAACCTAAAGACAACACTAGCCCTAAATCTAATCCTAAACCTGGCCCCTAAACCTAATGCTAAACATAAACCTCAGCCTATGCTTGATGTATCCCTACCCCTAAGTGTAATCCTAAACCTAAACATAAACCTAGACCCAAACCTACCCTGACCCTAACCCTAACCTTAATCCTCACCCTGGACCTGGTCGTAAAACTAATCCTAACTCTAGCCTTAACCATAACTGTAATCATATCACTAAGCCTACCCCTAGATTTAACCCTATCCCTAGCCCTAATCTAACCCTTAACCCTAAACCTAACCCTAGACCTAATTCTAACCCTAACACTAAGCAAAATCCTAACACTTAACCTCACCCTAACCTTAAACACAACTCTAGCTCTAACCCTAAGCCTAATTCTAACATCAAACCTAATCCTAACCCTTGCCCTTATCCTAATACTAAACCAGAAGTAACCCTAACCCTAAAAACAACCTTAGTCCTAAAATTTAACCTAATCCTAATCCAAAACCAAATCCTCACTCTAAACCCAACTGTAACCCTAAACATAACCTTAGCCCTAATGTTAGCCCTAAACCTAAACCTAAGCCCAACCATCCATGTAACCCTAGCCCTAACCCTACTTCTAACAGTAACCCTAAACCTAGTCTAAACGCTAAACCTGATCCTAAACTTTAACCTAACCCTAACCCTAAACAAAAGCCTATCCCTAACCCTAACATGAAATCTAATCCTATCATAGTCCTAGTGTGGGTGACAGGCTTGAGCCTAGGATGCAAGTCTTATTGGCAGCCATACAGCAGGCCCGAGGCAACAGCCCGAGTGCTCAAGCCACAAGGAATGCCTTGTGACATTTTGCTCCCATTGGCAGATCATGAAACTGATGCCTAGAGCTCACCACTCCGTAATCACCACCTTTGGAATCAAGGTATCCTACTTACTGCACTGTGATAGGATGCTAAACCTGTTAATGTTAATAAGGTATCCTACTTGCTGTGCTGTGATTGGACCGCTATCCTTATATAAGTTTGTGCCTTCCTGCAATAAAGCAGATCTGTGTCACTGAACCTGGTCTCCTGTGTCTGAATGTGGCAACACTGGTGCAGACTCCTCACCAGCCCTGGGTTCTGGACCAGACGACTGATCAGAGGAACTAAGAGAGCAAGAGAGCGGCTATAGCCAGAGGAGAGCAGCCACAGCTAGCGACCACACCTGGCGCCCAAACATGGGGCTGGGATGCCCTCCCCACAGAGTTTTACCACTCTGAGCTATAACACCCTGGGCTCCTGATGCCCCCTTTCTAGGTACTCTTCCCATGACTGCTCACTGCTTTCATTTTGTTCTGCTTTTTCTGCTTTTCTTCTGGAAGACGATGGCAGTGGAAGCAGAGCAGGGTGGTAATTCCACAGAAGCAATAGCTAAACCAAATATTACTGAAGCAGTGCTCTGCCCCTTGGAATATTCGACACCTGTGGTCTCATACCAATCTCGTGGGGCTTCTAGCAGAGGACAGTGCCGCCACTGACAAACTGGTCCTGAGCACCACCCTAGACTCCACCCTAATTCAACAAGCTAGAGACTTACATGCCCACTTCCACCTTTCTCCCCAAGCTTCACATAGGCTCCTCCCTACCTTGCTGATTCAGAGCTGTAAACATTTGGTCCGTGCATGCTCCTCTTGTGCCCCTCTTCTACCTTTGGGGCCATTACAACCTTCTGGGATGCTCCCTAGGGGTCTTGGCCCCAACAAGATATGGCAAATGGATGTCACTCATTTTTCTCCTTTTGGCAATCACAAGTATATCCATCACATTACTGATACTTATTCCAATGTCCATTTTGTGTTGGCCTACTCTGGTGAAACAGCTTCTCATGCCATAAGGATTGTCAAATATGCCATGGTCCTTATGGGAGTTCCTTGGAAAATAAAAACAGATGAGGCCCCCGCTATAAGGACCTCAATTTTGTTATACAACAAGCATTATTTGTCCTAAATTTTCTCAAATTTGATTCCCATGGATACAACAAGCTCTATTTGTAGTAAATTTTCTAAAATTTGACTCTAATGGCCTCCCACCAGCAATAAAGCATTGGGGGGGCATTCACTCAGCCTATGCCTGCCCCCATGGTGAGATGGAAGGTCCCTCTCACAAGTGAATGGAAAAGTCCACACCTATTATTAACACAAGGGCGAGTCTATGCTTGTGTCTTTCCAGATAATCTTCCAGCCCCCATCTGGATCCTAGCCCAGAACATCAGATTTTCCTGTGACAGAAAACCTCCCTCCACAACCACTGACCCCACAGATGGCAGCCCTGACTCTGGATGAAGCAGCATACCTCTCAACCACCGAGACACCGATCCAATATCGTAGACCACGAAAGCCACCAACCTGGGAAGACCTCAAACATCTCTTTCCACAAACAGAGACATTAGCTAAGGTAAGTCCTCAATCCAGAGGAAAACATTTGTCTGTGTTCCTTATTATGTGTGCCATCATTACTGCTAACTCCTGATTTTTGGACCCTGCATTGTTAAGGGTCTTGATAATTTTGTTAAAACTCTTATTTCTCTGGTTCAGTTAGCTGTTGCCCCTCCTCCAGATCTTGCCAGGCATGTCTCTGAAAACAAGGACCCACTTTTCCCTGCCCTTACCAACATATAATTGGCCTCCGATGGTTTTCAATGAATTCTTGACCCCTGAGGAGGCCTTCAAACAAGCCAATAGTGGATAGACCTGAGACAACGGCCCGACTCCCGGAGCCACAGGAAACACCTTGCAATATATACTCTTGTTGGAAGACTGTGAGACCAATGCCTAGAACTTGCCACTCCCTAATCCCCATCCCTAATCCCCATCATTACCCCAGATGAAACGACCCTGCTCCATTGGCCTTTATTGAATTCTTAGCCCCTTAAGAGGCCTTTGCACTGGTCAAAGCTTGATACACTGCCTCTCCCTCTCCCGGACCATACCAAGGAACTCACCCTTCGAGGGCTGGTAGTCAGTGATGGGTAAGATCCCAGAAGATGGGATAACCTAAGACAGGCACAGTCCATAATGCTGAGTGACCCTTGAGGTGGGGAAAACAATGCTGAGGCAAAGAACCTCGACTCCTACTGGTTGGCATGGAGTTGGTCCAGCCTGCTCTCGAGGAAGCTCACCATCTTGATGGAGGGGGCTCTTGATACAATGACCCCCTGAGCCATTCTACTTTGCCTTCATGTGTCTGGACTGATATCAATATGCTATATATTCTAAACTATACCTCATCTTTAAAAATAAAAAAGGGGAAGATGTGGGAGACAGGCTTGTGCCTAGGGTGAAAGTCTTGTTGACAGCCATACAGCAGGCCTGAGGCAATGGCCTGACCACTGGAGCCACAAAGAATGCCTTGTGACATTTTTCTCCCATTGGCAGATCATGATACTGATGCCTAGAGCTCACCACTCCCTAATCACCACCCTTGGAATCAAGGTATCTTACTTGCTGTACTCTGATAGGATGCTAAACCTGTTATGCTAATAAGGTATCCTACTTGCTGTGCTGTGATTGGACCACTACCCCACATAAGCTTGTGCCTTCCTGCAATAAAGCAGATCTGTGTCACTGAACCTGGTCTCCCGCGTCTGAATGCGGCAACACTGGTGCAGACTCCTCACCAGCCCTGGGGTCTGGACCAGATAACTGATCAGAGGAACTAAGAGAACAGGAGAGTGTCCGTAGCCGGAGGAGAGCAGCCACAGGCGGCGACCACATCCTAGCTCCCAAACTAAACTTATCCCTAGCCCTAAACCTAACACAGATCCTAAACATTATCCTATTCCAAACCCAAATGTAAATATAGCCCATTCCTAACACTAGCCATAAACCTAATCCTTACCTAAACCTAATCTTAAACCTAAACATTACCCTAGTCTAACCCTGAACCTAACCTAACAATAAACATAACCCTATCTTAACCCTAACCTTTAACCCTAAAACTAATCTTATACCTAATTCTAGCACCAACCTAAACCCTAACCCTATCCCTAGCCTTAACCCTAAATATATTCCTAACCTTATGTCTAACCGTAACCGTTACCTAACTCTAACCCTAAAAATAACTCTGATCCTAACCCTAAACTTAATCCTAATCCTAACAGTTAACATAACCCTAGACCTAGCCCTAACCCTAACCCTAAACAAAGGCCTAACCCTAACCTTAAAATACTCCTAAACATAAACCTAATCCTAACCCTAAACATATCCTTAGACCAAACCCTAACCCTAATCCTAACACTAAACCTAGCCCTTTTCCAAACCCTAGCCCTAAACCTAAACATGACCCTAGCCCTAATACTAACCCTAACACTAAATCTAACCCTAATGCTAAATGTAACTCTAGTCCTAACACTAACAGTAATCCTAAATCTAAGCCTAACCCTAAACGTAACCCTAGTCCTAATCCTACCTCTAAACTTAACCCTAACCCTAAACCTAGCCCCAGCCCTACACTTAACCCTAACCCTAACCCTAACCCTTTAACCTAAACCTAAATGCAACCCTAGACCTAGCCCTAAATGTAACCCTAACCCTAACCCTATTCCTAACACTTTGTATAACCCTAACTCTAAACATAAACCTAGCCCTAAAATCAATGATAGCCCTAGCCCTAACCCAAAACTGAAACCAAACCCTAGACCTAATCCTAACACTAACTCTAACCATAAGCCTAACACTAAACCTCACCCTAAACTTAAACACATTCCTGGGCTTACCCTTTACACTAACCCTAATGCTAACTCTAATCCTAGCCCTACCTTTCACCCTAATCCTAAACCTAAGCTAACCCTAACCCTAAACGTTACCCTAGTCCTAACATTCACCCAAACCCCCAAACATAAACCTAATCTTAGCCTTAAGCCTAATCCTAACACTAAACATAATCCTAGGCCTTAATCCATACCCTAACACTTAACCTAAGCCAAATACTCCACCAAACCCTAACCCTAACACTACCTCTAACCCTAATTATAAACCTAACCTTAGCAATAGCTCTAAACCTAGCCATAACACTATACCTAACCCTCAACCTAACCCAGACCCTAAACATAGCCCTAGCCCTAACCCTAACCCTAACCCTAACCCTAACCGTAGCCCTAATGCTAACCCTAATTCTCACCCTAACCCTAAAACTATGCTAACCCTAACCCTAAACATAACCCTAGCCCTAACCCTAACCCTAGACCTAACTGTAAGCCTATTCCTAACCATAAACCTAACCATGTCTGTAAACATAACCCTAACCCTAAATAAAACCCTAGCCCTTACCCTAACCATAAACCTAGCCCACACTGAAACAAAAATTCTAATCCTATGTCTAACCCTAATCCTAACTGTAGTCCCAGCCCTAAAACTAATCTAACCATAGCCTTCACTCTAACCTTCAGCCTAACCCTTAACCAAACCCTAACTCCACCCCTAGCCTTATACCTAATCCTAACCCTAGCCTAAACCTAACCCTAATCTTAATCTGTAACCTAATCCTATCCCTAAATATAAATCTGGCCATAATCCTAACCCTAACCTTAACATAATGCTACCCCTAACCCTATCCCTAATCTTAACCCTAAACCTAAACCTAAACATAATCCTAGACTCAACCCTAATCCTGTCTGTAATCCTAACCCTAGCCCTAATCCTAACTCTAGCCTAAACATAAGCCCCGAAGCCAGTAGGTACTCTGCTAAGTAAAGCAAACTTGAGTCCCAACATCAGAGCAAGGAGTTTAAACTTTTGTTTCATCATGCTTTCTCCTGCTAATACTGCAGTGTTCTACCAGACAGGGATTTGAGAGCGGCTGTTTTCAGTGTTCCTTCCTTTGGCAAGGATTGTGGCTGAATCTTAAAGTTTTAGATCCATATCACCCTAAAACATGCAATTCTAGTTTCCTACATCTCCTCCCTTTTTATTTTTTAACAATAAGAAGGAAGTGGTCATAGAGGCCATAGTATTATTAATTGAAACAACAACACAGCACATAACTGTTGGTGCTCCCACAAGAAGAAGTATGCCAATCAATATTGGGCCAAAGAATGGAGTAAGCCATTGGAACCACTTTGGCCAAGGTGTAGAGAATTTAGATATCTTATTGATTTTCTTTTGCAAATCACTAATTTATTGGTCTATAGTATGTGAAAAATTAGACAAATTAAAACAACACATTCCTGGAAGCTGTTTACATCCCATGTGATTTTTTAACAGTAAATAATCTATACTAGCTCTATTTTGTACCACAGCAATTGTTAGTTTTCCCATTTCCTGATCAATTTCCCCTAGTATTTTTGTAGTCATATTTGTTGTTTTACTAGTTATACAAGTAAGTTTTGATAGTTCCTTTTGTATTCCAATTACCAAGCCAGGTACCAATTACAGGTTACTTTGAAAATCTTTTAGAGGATTAGATGAGGTCAGCAAAGGTGACACAGCTTCTCTGTGGGGAACCAGTAAGAGCTGTGAAAGCTGGGGTGGGCTGTCCTTGGCCCCTCCTCCTGAGGTTGCAGAACAAAGAAACTCTTTTTAGGTAGCCAGGGAGGGTGTAAGGAGAATAGAGAGACATCCTGGAAAAGGGAGTGGGTTGTTTATCTTTCTGTAGTTGTCACACTTTACCAGGCTCAAGCGATGGGCGTAACTATTAACAGTGGGATTGGGGCAAGACATCTGTCTCTGGAAACTTTTAACTGAGAAGGAGTTCTCACGTAGCATGGAGCAGGAATATAGTCTAATTTGATCTCAGGTAGTGGCTTGGACAGTAATCAAGGCTGCTGAATCAGGAGAGTCTGTAAGAATTTTTGGAGGCAACAGTTAATTAAGCATAGGTCAAGGAGGGGACAGGAAGATGAGCTGGTCATTTCAGTCCTCATTTCAGGTGTCCAGGTCCTTCAAGGTTGAGACTTCCTCTTCTGGGGCCTCCTTCTCTGCTTTCCCAGGGTCGGTGAAGCCATCTTTACTGTGAGAGGCTCAGTTGAGTACCTGAGTGGTACCCATCAGGAGGAAGATTCATTTTCTGAAAAGGCAGAAGCATATCCTTGCCCCATTGTTAATAAAGGAGATGGGGTTTTGCTCCATAGACATGATTCACAGTCCCTTCAAAGCACCTGTGGCAAGGGCTGTGGGACAAACATCCCTGCCAGTGCTTGGTCACTGGAGAAATTCTTTGACCATTTAGCACGAAAAAATTTAAAGTTTGTAAAGATCTGTGTAAAACAAAATGAAGATTCTATACTTTTGCCCCAGGTGTAAGTGACTCTCCCATTTTTATTTTACTTATTTGATCTTTGAGATGACTGTGTTGACTCTTTATTATTGTTTGCCCTATGGGGTGTAAGGAAGGCTAGTGGTGTGTGAAATCCCCTAAGTTTGTCAAAATTGTTGGAAAATTTTACTAGTATAAAAAGGTCCAGTTTCTGTTTTAATTTGATGAGGTATTCCCAAAATTGTAAATGTTTGAATACAATGTTTAATTACATTATTTTGTTGTTTTTCCTGTATGGGCTGTGGCATTTAAACCAAGCAATAAGTGTTTATTGTACAGTGAATATATTTAAGTTTTTTAAACTCAGATATATGGGTGACATGAGTTAGTAATGGGGCCCAAAGGAAGGAGAAGGGCATCATTGAGGACATTGCTTAACTATTAATTTAGTTTGGATCTTAGTAAGACGAGGACACAAGGGTTTTAGAATTTTTGATATTTGGTGAAGGAGTTGATAGCTGTATAATGGAGTCATAATATTTATTTGTTTGGTCAGGTTATCTGTTTGTTGATTTAAGAAAGTTAATGGACCACGTAGTCCAGTATGAGAGCATATATGAGTTACAAAGAAAGGATGTTTTCTTTGGTGATTCTTAGTCCTAGGAGACAAAAATAACATTCCAATAGTTCTCCTGGTTTATGTTGTGCAAATGCTGTTTTTAATTTTAAAGTGCCTGAGCATCATTTTTTGGAATCTGTGTAAATATTTAAAGGTTAAGGAAAAAGCATGAAGCTTTGGAGAACAGCATAAAGCACTGAATATTGGGCAGAAGCAGGGACAGGTATTTCCCAAGTATGAAATTTTTTTTTATGTTTGGTGCTGGTGTAAAATAGTAGCTTCTTTTGTTAATTACATCAGTAAACAGAATGTTTGCCCCTGGGAGAGGAGAATGTGAAGTAATAGTGGGGTGTGGGATGGGGTGAGTCATATCACATACCTATAGACAGGAAATAAATTGATTTAGATTTAAATCAAGCTCACCAAATGAAACTGTTCTCTTTTGGACCATTCCTTCTGGTTCCAGGAGGCATAAGTCCAGTTTTTGAGTTAAATTATTTTGTTATGGGCATGGAAGACATTAAAAGCAACATTTATATAATACAGAGAAACATAAAAAGACTTTCTTTAGTAGCTACAGGCAACTTTAACACTTGTCTGTATCCAGTTAATCTAAGACTGTGACTGGGTGTGTAGTACAAGTCAGAGAAGTAGACTGAAAAAATTTTTTTTGCTGTAACAGTCATTACTATAACAACAACAACAACCTTGTATTTTTATAAACCTACTCAGACCTTCAACAAACTTGCTTAAACCTTCTTTTTATTCCTTTCAATGTGGAAATATCCAGCCATCTTAATCTTATTAACAGTGTCCTTCCAATTCTTTATCTTTACTTAAACTTTCTTATTATTTTTTATTGATACCCTGAGACATAATATTTATAGACAAACCTGGTATTTGCTGTGAGAATCCACCAAGTAACAAATATTTAATCCTTTATACCTACAGATGGTCTGAACAATCATCTTAAACATATCGGTGCTATTTAAGATTGGTAAAGGTATGGACCTTGATGTACCTATTTATTGTCTATAAAGAGACAATAGTGGTAAAATGGTTAACATATTTCCTGGAGCTGAAGTAAGTATTACTTAAAATTAGTATATCTTTAAGGAATAATAACCATAATATAGAACAAGAATTAAGATAAGGTTTAAAGAGAAAACATTTTGACCTGGTGTCGCCAGAGTTCTCTTGGGGTCTCTTGAATGATTAGACAAACCATATAACATATTTTTATGTGAATTTATTATGGCTTATGCCCTTGGGTTTGGAAGGTGAAAATGGGGGGACTTACATAGAAATGCATCCCTGCAACCAGCTCTGCACCCCAGCTCAGCCCGCTGTTCCAGATCACTTCCGAGCCCACCCAGTCTCCATTAACTTTCACCCACAAATCTTGGGCCCACAGTCTCACCTCAGATCAGTAAATGCCCCCTCTTGCATCCACGTGGGTGAGATGCCTGGGCCATCTTTTTCTCCATGCCCGCTGCCACGTGTATGTGGTGGCTCTCCATCCCAAGATGGCTCCAAGAAGCCCCTCTGCAGTCAATTCCCCACAGCAGGCCCCAACCCTTGGAGGAAGCAGGCAGTTTGGGACACACCTGGATGTCCCCGACCGCTTTCCGTCTCGCCGGCAAGAACGACGCGGGAGGACAAGTCAGGATCCTTCTGCAGCAGTTTATTTCATAAGCCTCTTACATAGCATACTAAGGATGAAGACCGAAGACGCCAAGAAGTGGGAGAGCTGTTGCTTATATATGCCCTAAAGGTCCCATTTATGACGTATAAGAAG
>NW_008333781.1:1238749-1263688 GCF_000622305.1 Nannospalax galili
CTTACTGCTTCAGCCAATTCTTTTATTTGATTATAGTCTATAGGTGCATAGATCCGTCCCATGCCTTCTTGCCCTTCTATGGGTGCTTCAAAGACTGGGAAGGCCATACCCAGCTTTTTCCTCACAATTTTAGGGAGGAGTGAACATGATGGCTGTATTGAATAAGGTGGGGGGGCAGTAGCAGCTCCCCGTCCCACAGCGTAGGGCACTGGGTTCTTATATTCCAGTGGCCTGTATCTATTTTCTTCATAATTTGCTGCTTGTTCTTCTAATTCTATCTCTTCTTCTGGGCTTAAACTGCTCTCTTCTAACTGCAGAGCAGCAAGTTCCCTTGTGGGGTATAAATACCCCTTTGGTAAGTTTCTTCCCTGTCTAAAACCTGTTACTTGGTTTCTTGCTCCGTCCTTTTCGACAGTGCTCTCTCCCCTGCCTTCCTCTGGCTTACCGGGAGGTCCATTTTCACTTTGGGCCCTATTTTCTTTTGCACGTGCTCCCATCCTTTCATTTCGTTCGGTTTCTGATAGGCTGTCCTGGAGATCCTCTAGAACCATTTGCCCTTCCTCCATAACTTCCTGACAGTAACCCACGTGGAGGCATAGGGTAAGAAGCAGAATTACAAAGGCTCCTATAATCAAGGCAAAAACAATTCCAGCAACCTCCATAACATCCATACCTCTCTGAACCTACCTGCAGTTCTGAATCCTCCTCCTGTATTGGATGGGTCTTCGGGCGGTGCCAGTGATGTTGATTCCCGGGTCTCGGCACCAGCTGTCCCCGACCGCTTTCCGTCTCGCCAGCAAGAACGACGCGGGAGGACAAGTCAGGATCCTTCTGCAGCAGTTTATTTCATAAGCCTCTTACATAGCATACTAAGGATGAAGACCGAAGACGCCGAGAAGTGGGAGAGCTGTTGCTTATATATGCCCTAAAGGTCCCATTTATGACGTATAAGAAGCGGATTGGTTGCTGGAGATCACGCCACGGGAGGAGGCGAGGGAGAGCAGGCTCTTGTGCACGCCCCTTATGGGTGCAGCAGGATGTTTACTATTAAGAAGGTCCAGATACCGGCGCCATCTTGTAATGGCGGTGGAGGCTGTGGCTCTCCACACCTGGAAACAATATTTTTAGGTTAATTTCATAACTTTCGTTTGTATGAGGCTTTACTTTTAAATAAATTTGATATCAAGTAAAAACTTTTTAAGGAATGTAAGTTCATGTAGACCATGTACAAACAAAATGGATACTGCAAAACCTTTTGAGAATAAACCAGAACCAAAAAGGTACTTAATAAATAGAATTTTTACGTGCAAAGAAACCTAGAGACACTGTCTAATAGATTTAAAAATGATTATGGTACCTAAGTTTAAAAGGCCTTTGAATGCAAATTTTTACCTGTTTCTTTTAATTAGGCATGCCAAAAATAAAACCAATAATTTTCTGCACAATAAAAAGAATGAAAAAGGAAAAATTGAAGTGGCCACGTTTTAAAATTGTCATGACACAGACATCCCAATGGACTCTGATATGAACATTTGACATTTGTCCTGTTCTGACTTTTTTCTGGTTCCCTATCTAGAACTTGTAATGCTAACTACTTTTGCCTTTACTTCTCCTTCACATCCCCTATTCACCAGTCAAAGGCTTTCTTTTTCCCCTACAGATAAGAGTTATACAATTTAGGAGTCTTTTAGATAGACTCACTGAAGGGGTATCCCAATTCCCACACCCTGTGTCCCTGTTCAGCAAGGAGGAAGCCAAAGCGTTCTGTGTCATGATTCCCTATCAGCAACTTGGGTAACCTCTTCAGAGGATGGTGTAATAAGAATAAGAGGTAGGAACTGACTAGGCAGTTAAGAGAAAAAAGACCTCAAAGAAAAGTATCCAGTTTCTTGGCTAAAAATTAAAATGTCCTTGGGCCTCTTAGCAACATATTCTGTTCCAAAGGCCCAAAATGACAAAAGTATTTAGGAGCTCTTATTTAATCCCTAAAAGATTTTAGGGTTACCTCTTCAGAGGGATAATGTTAGAGTAGCAAAAAGCCCCATTTTTTGTCTTTATTGAGACAGGTTCTCCTTGTTGCCCCAGCTGTCCTGGAACTCACTATGTAGACCAGGCTGGCCTCTAACTCACAAAGATCTGCCTGCCTCTGCCTCCCAAGTGCTGGGGTTAAAGGCATGTGCCACCATGCCCGGCCCTTAACAATAGCCCCATTTTAAAAAGGAAGAAAGAAAGAAAGGAAGGAAGGAAGGAAGGAAGGAAGGAAGAAGGAAGGAAAAGAAAGAAAGAAAGAAAGAAAGAAAGAAAGAAAGAAAGAAAGAAAGAAAGAAGGAGTATACAAAGTTGTCAGAAAAAACTGATGGGGAAATATGGGAGGTGTTGGAGGGGAGAGAGTGGGTGGTGATTTGATCAAAATATCTTGTATGCATGTATGAAATTCTCAATAAAGTTTTTTTAAAGTTAAAAAAATAAATAAAATTGTCTTGACAAATGATATATGAGGACAATTATTATAGACACATGTGACACAATTACATGAGATCTCAACATATGGAAACATATAGAAACATGTGACATAATTTTAGACAACATATAAATGATTGTCAGACATATATGATACAATTACATGAAAACTAGGTGCACCTAAAACGTGTTACTTAATAAGTTTCATTATGATGTATTCCGTAAGATCTTCTGAAAGTAGGCATAGCTGGAGTCATGAAGAAGGCAGCAGTTTGGCTTTAGAAGAGAGTGCCATGTAACATTATTTTATTAAAGAACATGGAATCTATGTTAAACATAAAAGATAAGGTAACATAACCTGTGTACACATTGAATTGTAGGATCTTAGGTGAACTTAATAGAAAACATGAAAAACTTAAAACAATTTTTTTATAAAGGCAACAAGCAGTTGGATGAAACAAAACTAAGAGAGGAATTAATTTATAAGGAACAGGAGAAAACAATGAAACAGGTGTTAGGAATCGAACATGGGTTCTTAAATTTCAGAAGGTTTTTAATACATTAAAAGGAACTGGCAGTCACATGGGGTATAGCAATTACATACAAAGATTTAGGGCACAATTAGACAAGAAACAGGACATATAGCGTTTAGCTGGTGCCAGCTAAACACTACCCCTAAAGCTAACCCTAAACACAATCCTAGATCTAACCCTAAACAGAATCCGAGCCCTAGTCCTAACCCTTATCTTAAACCTAGTCCTAACCAAAAACCTAAACCTGAACCTAAGCTCAAACCTACATGTAATCTTACCCCTAACTCTACCCCTAAATCTAAACCTAATCCTAACACTAAACAAAATCCTAGAACAACCAGAACCCTAACTGTAACCCTAACCTTACCACTAACCTCAACCCTAAGCCTAGGCCTAACCCCAAATGTGAACCTAAATAGAAACATAACCCTAAGTGTAACCATAACCTTAACACTACCCCTAAACATAACCCTAATCTTAAACCTAAATATAAACCTAGATGCAACCTGAAACGTCACACTAACCCTAAACCTAGAGCTAAACCTAAACCTAGATTGAGCCCTAAACCTAACCCTAACCATAACCATAACCATAGACCCAAACCTAACTCCCAAATATTAATTTTGGCATAACCTAACCCTAAGCCTAGCCCTATCCATAAATTTAATGCTAAGGCTAGCCCTCACCATAACCCCTAATCCTAACCATAAACCTAAGCCTTAGATTTAATCCTAAACCTAACCTTTAGCATAATCTTAATGCTTAACCTCATGCTAACCCTAAACGCAACCTTAGCCCTAAGCATAGCCCTAACCCTAACACTAACTCTCATCCTAAACTTAACCCTAACCCTAAACCTAACCTAATCCTAAACATAACTCCTAACCTAACCCTAACTCTAATCCTTTCACTAACCCTAACTCTGAAACTAACCCTAGACTCAATCCTAACCCTAACACTAGCACTAGCCATAAACCTAAACCTAACCCTAACCTAAACACTAACGCTAAACCTAATGCTAACCCTAAACCAATTCCTATATGTAACCCTAAACCTATTACTAAGACTAATTCTAACCCTACAACTAACATTAGACCTAAGCCTAAGCCTAACCTACATGTAACCATAACCCTCACCCTAACCTCAACCCTAAACCTAAGCTTAACCCTACTTTTAACCCTAGCCGTAACCTTTCCATAATCTAAGCCTAATACAAACCCAAGATATATACCCTAGACCCCAAACTAACCCTAATATAAAATTCTAACCCTAAACCTAATCCTAACTCTACACATACCCATAGTCCTAAGCCTACATCTAACCCTAACCTGAACGCAAACACTAAATCTACCATCAGCCTTAAAACTGTACCTATCCTGAGCACTAACCCTAACTTAATCCTAACCTTAAACCTTTACCTAAGCATAAATATATCCCTAACCCTAACTCTAATCCTAATCTTTACCCTTAAGCTACCCCTAAACCTAAACATAACCCTAGCACTAAACCTAACCCTAAACCTTGCCCTAACCCCAAGCCTAATCCTAAACTTAAGCCTAAACCTACAGGTAACCCTAGCCCTAAATGTACCCCTAACCCTAACCCTAATCTTAACCCTAAACATATATATCATAGACCCAACCCTAAACCTCATGCTAACTCTGACCAGAGCCCTAAACATAAACCTAACCCTAATCATAACCATAAAACTAACCTAAGACCTAACCCTAAACCTAACCCTAATATAAACCTATGACTGAAACCTGATCCTAAAACTAGCCCTAGCCATAACCCTAACCCTACCCCTAGCCCTACCCTAACCTTAACTTACCACCAGACCCAACGCTAACCATAGGCCTAAGCCTAACCCTAATCTTAAACCTAAACTTAACCATAGACCTATGCCTAAACTTAACCCTAACCATAATCCTAATATTTAACTTCACCCTAACCCTAAAAACAACCCTAGCCCTAACCCTAACCCTAAACCTGCCATAACCCTAACCTTAGCTCTAACGCTAACCCTAATCCTCACCCTAACCCTCACCTTAACCCTTAAACTAAGCTAACCCTAACCCTAAACATAACCCTAGCCATAACCCTAGCCCTAAATGTAAACTTCTTTCCTAAACATAAACCTAGCCCTATCCCTAAACATAACACTAGCCCTAATACTAACCCTTATCCTGACCCTACCTCTAACCATACCCTAACCCTAAAACTAGCCCTAGCCCTAAGCTTAACCCTTACCTTAGCCCTAACAATAAACCTAACCCTAATCCCAACCCTAACCCTAGGCCTAGTTCTTAACCTAACTCTAACACTAGCCCCAACAGAACACTAACCCTGAACAAAACCCTAGCCCTAACCATGACCATAAACCTAACCTTACACTTAACCCTATCCCTATCGCTAGCTCTGATCCAATAACCCTAAACCTAGCCCTAGCCCCAAACCTATACCTAGCCCTAGTCATAACTGTAACCCTAATTCTAACCCTAACCCTACACTAGCTCTAAACCTCACCCTAACCATAGCTCTAACCCTAAACCTAACACTTACCCTCACCAAACTCTAACTCTAGACATAACCCCAGCCCTAACCCTAGCCCTAGCCTTTACCCTAATGATAAGTCTAACCCTAAACATAACCCTAACCCTCAACAAAACCCTAGCTTTAACCCTACCCTAAGAATAAACCTATTCCTAACCCTAAACATAAACTTATATCCAACCCTAAGCCTAGCCCTAACCCTAACTTAAAACCCTAGCTCTAGCCCTAACACCAACCCTAAAACTAGCCCAAACCCTAAACCTAATCGTGGCCCTAAAAATCCCTAGTCCTAACACTAAACACATCCCTAACCTTAATACTTATCCTAATCCTAAACTTAACCCTAACCATAAACATAACCCAAGCCCTAACCCTTACCACAAACCAAGCCCTAACCAAAAATCTAAACCTGAACCTAAACCTAACCCTACATTAACCCTAGCCCTAACCCTACCCCTAAATCTAAACCCAATCCCAACACTAAACAAAAACTTAGACCTAACCTGCACCCTAACTGTAACCATAACCCTACCACTAAGCCAAACCCTAAGCCTAGGCCTAACCCTAAACGTAAACCTAACCCTACATGTGACCCTAACCTTAACACTATCCCTAAACCTAACCCTAATCCCAACCCTAAATATAAACCTAGACACAACCCTAAATGTCACACTAAACCTAACCTTAAACCTAAACCTAGCCTGAGCCCTAAATCTAACCCTAACCCTAACTGTAGACCAAACCCTAAACCTATCCCTGATATTAACTTTGGCTTAACCCTAACCCTAAGCCTAGCCTTAGAGGCAAACCTAATCCTAACCCTAACCCTTAGCATAATCCTAACACTTAACCTCACGCTAACCCTAAACACAAATTAAGCCCTAACCATAAACCCTAGTCCTAACCCTAACCCTCATCCTAACCCTAATCCTAACCCTAAACTTAACCTAATCCTAACATAACCCCTGTACTAACCCTAACCCTAACCCTAATCCTATCATTAATCCTAACCCTGAAACTAGCCCTAGACTCAACCCTACCCCATCCCTAATATTAATCTTTGAACTAACCCTATCCCTAACCCTAACCCTAGCAATAGCTATAAACCTAAACCTAACCATAACCCAAACACTAACACTAAACCTAATGCTAACCCTAAATCAACATCTATATGTAACCCTAAAACTACCTGTAGCACTAATTCTAACCCTAAATCTAACCCTAGATTTAAGCCTAAACCTAATCCTACACATAACCCTAGTCCTAACCCTAAACCTAAACCTGAGCCTAACCCTAAATGTTACCTGAGCCCTAACCCTTAAACCAAAGCCAAATTTTATCTCTAGACCTAACTCTAACCCTTATATTAATCTTTGACCTCATCTTAACCCTAACCATAGCCCTACCCATAAACCTTACCCTAACCATAATCCTAACCTTAAAACTGCCCCTAGACCTAACCCTAGTCCTATCCCTAACCCTAAACATAATCCAAACACTGAACCTAGCCCGAAACATAAAAATAACCCTAGCCCATGCCTAAATCTAGCCCTAATATTTTCCTAACCCTAACCCAACACTAAACCTAAACATACCCTTAACCCTAACCCTAACACTAACTCTAACTCTAACCCAAATCTAAACCTACTGTAACCCTAGCCTTAAACCTAAACCTAACCTTAACCCTAGAACTAACCCTAAACTTAAAACTTGTCCTAAACATAAATCTAAACAGAAGCCTAATCCTAACCCTAACTCTAAACCCAACCTGAACCCTAAACCAAATACTAATTTTTGACCTAACCCTAACTCTAACCCTAGGCATAAACTTAAT
Organism: Nannospalax galili; assembly: GCF_000622305.1. Classification (NCBI taxonomy): domain Eukaryota; kingdom Metazoa; phylum Chordata; class Mammalia; order Rodentia; family Spalacidae; genus Nannospalax; species Nannospalax galili. The sequence goes on from NW_008333781.1 coordinate 1,246,130, forward strand.
CCTAACCCTATCCCTAACTGTAACCCTAATCCTAACCCTAAACCTAATCCTAGACTTAATCCTAACTCTAACCCTTAGCATAATCCTAACATTTAACCTCACACTAACCCTAATCACAGCCTTAGCCCTAACCATAACCCCAGCCCTAACCCTAACCCCCATCCTAACTCTAATGCTAACCTAAACCTAACTTAATCCTAAACATAACCCCTGAGCTAACCCTAACCTTAACCCTAACCCTAAGCTCATCACCAACCCTAGCCCTAAAACTAACCCTAGACTCAACCGTAACCCTAACCCTAATGTTAACCTTTGGCCAAACCCAAACTTCAACACTAGCACTATCCATAAACCTAAAACTAACCCTAGCCCTAACTCTAAAACTAAACCTCTTGCTAACCCTAAACCAACCTCCATACTTGATCCTATACCTGCCCTTAACACTAATTCTAACCCTAAACCTAACCCCGGACCTAAGCCTAAGCATAACCCTACATGTAACCCTAGCCCTAACCCTACCCCAACCCTAAGTCTAACACTAAGCCCAAATACATACTCTAGACCCAAACCTAACCCTAATAAAAAATCTTAACTCTAATTCTAATCCTAACCCTAGGTGTACCCCTAGTCCTAACCCTACCTCAAAACCTAACCTAAATCCTAACCCTAACCCTAGCACTAGCCCTAAACTTAAACCTATCCTGAGCCCTAACCATAACTCTTATCCTAAACCTTAACCTACCCCTAAGCCTAAACATAACCCTAGCCCTAACCTAAACCTAATCCTTACCCCTAAGTTTAAATAGAACCCTAGTCCTAAACCTCAACCTAATCCTTACCCTTAACCTACCCTTAAGCCTAAACACAAACCTATCCCTAACCCTAAACCTTTCGCCAGACTTAAGCCTAATCCTAAATCTAAGCCTAACCCTACATGTAACCCTAGCCCTAACCCTACCCCTAATCCTAAGCCTAATACTAACCCTAAATATATACCCTAGACCTAAACCAAACCCTAACAAAAACTCAAACCCTAAACCTAATCCTAACCCTATGTGTACCCTTAGTCCTAACCCTACCTCAAACCCTAACCTTAACCCTAGTACTAGCCCTAAATCTAAACCTATCCTGAGCCCTCACCCTAACCCTAATCCTAACCCTTAACCTACCCCTAAGCCTAAATATAACCCTAGCCCTAAACCGAAATTAAAACCTAAACCTTGTCCTAACCCTAAGCATAATCCTAAACCTAACCTTAACCCTAACATAAGCCTAGCCCTAAACATACCCCTAATCCAAACCCTAATCCTAACCCTAAATATACCCTAGAAACCATCACTCTCAAACTAACCCTGACTCTAGCCCTATACCTAAACCTAACCCTTGCCCTAAATCTAACCTTAATTATAATCCTAAAACTAACCGGACTTAACCATAACCCTAATATTAACTTTTGACATAACCCTAATCCTAAACCTAGCCCTAGCAATAATCCTAACCTACCCTTAGTCCTACCCTAACCCTAACTCTAACCTACCACTAGATAAAACTGTAACCTTAGGCCTAACCCTAACCTTAATCCTAAACCTAAACCTAAACCTAACCCAAGACCTAATCCCAAACCTTACCCTAACCCTAACCATAATCCAAACACTTAAAATCATCCTAACCATAAAAAATACCCTAGCCCTAATCATAATACTAATCCTATCCCCTAACCATAACCTATTCCTAACCCTAAACATAAACCTAGCTAGCCGTAACACAAATGCAGGAATCTAACTCTAATGATAACCCTAACCCTAACCCAAGCTTAACCCTACTGTAACTGTAGCCCTAAACCTAACTCTAATTCTAGGCCTAAAACTAACCCTAATCATAACCCAAGCCCTCATCCTAATCCTAATTGTAGCCCTAAGCCTAACCCTAACCCTCACCCTAAACATAAACATAAACATAACCCTACCCTAACCCTAACCCTAATGCTAATGTAGCCCTATTCCTAACCCTAACCCTCAACGTAACCCTACCTCTAACCCTAACCCTAACCTAGCCCTATTCCTAACCATAACCCTCACCCTAACCCTACCTCTAATCCTAACCCTAACTCTAAGCCTAAACCTAAACATATCCCTAGACCCAACACTAACCTTAACTCTAACCCTAACACTAATCCTAACCCTAGCACTAAATCTAACTCTAACCTAATCCTACATGTAACCCTACCCCTAATCCTACCCCAACCCTAAACCTAACCTAAACCTGAACATAACCTTAGTCCTAGCCCTAAAAGTAACCCTAACCATAGAACTAACCTTATCTCTAACCCTAAACCAAACACTAAACCTATCTCTATCCATAAACCTAATCTTAACCCAGCCCTAGGTTTAGGGTTAAGGGTAGGATAATGATTAGGGTAACATTTAGGGCTAGGGTTAGGGTAAGGTTTAGTACTAGTGCTGTGGTAGGGTTAGGTTTAGGTTTAGGGTTATGTTAGAGTTGGGACTGGGTTAAGTGTTAGGATTAGGATTAGGGTTAAGGTTAGGGCTACTGTTATATTAGGGTTAGGGTTAGGTTAAGGGTTAGGGTTAGGGTTAGAGATATAGTAAGTGCTAGGTTTATGGTTAGGTTAATGTTTATAGCTAAGGTTAGTGTTAAGTAAGATCAGAGTTTAATATTATGATGAGGGTCAGTTTTAGGTTTAGGGCTAGATCTACAGAAGGGTCATGTTTAGGGTTAGAGGTAGGATTAGGATTAGGGGTAGGCTTAGGTTTAGATTTATGTCTAGGGTAGTGTTTGGGGTTAGGGTTAGGTTATAGGGCTAGGTTTAGGTTTAGGTTTAGGGGTAAGGTTAGTGGTAAATTTACATTTACCACTTGGGCTTGGTTGGATTAGGGTTAGGGCTGGGGTTATTTTTAGGGTTAGGATTAGGTTAAGTGATGGGATAAGGGTTATAGTTATGGCTATGGTGAGGGTTAGGATTACGGTTAGGGTTAGGTTTAGTGCTAGGGTTAGTTAGGATTAGGTTTAGTGCTAGGATAATGTTTAGGATTAGCTTTAGGTTTAGGGCTAGGGTTAGTGACAGGTTTAGGGCTTGGGCTATGGTATGGTTAGGTTTAGGGTTAGAGGTAGGATTAGGATTAGGGGTAGGCTTAGGTTTAGATTTATGTCTAGGGTAGTGTTTGGGGTTAGGGTTAGGTTATAGGGCTAGGTTTAGGTTTAGGTTTAGGGGTAAGGTTAGTGGTAAATTTACATTTACCACTTGGGCTTGGTTGGATTAGGGTTAGGGCTGGGGTTATTTTTAGGGTTAGGATTAGGTTAAGTGATGGGATAAGGGTTATAGTTATGGCTATGGTTAGGGTTAGGATTACGGATTGGGGTTAATGGGTAAGTTTAGGGTTAGGGTTAAGGTTAAAATTAGGGTAGGTTTAGGATTAAGGTTAGTATTAGGGGAGGGTTAGGGTATGGGTTAGGGATAAGTTTTAGGTGTAGTGTTAGGTATTAGAGTTAGGGTTATGGTTATGGTTAGGGTTAGGTTTAGGGCTAGGGTTTGGGTTAAGTTTAGGGCTTGGGCTATGGTATGGTTAGGTTTAGGGTTAGAGGTAGGATTAGGGTTAGGTTTGGGGTAATGTTTATGTTTAGGGTTAGGGTTAGGTTTTGTGTTTGTATTAGGATAAGGGTTAGGGTTAGAGCTAGGGATATGTTTAGGATTAAGGTTATTTTAAGGTTTACAGTGATCCTGGAACAGTTATCTGTATCACACCACCCATTTCACTATTAAGGAAGGAAGCTATGCCAACCAGGTCATTCGAGGTGTTAGAGAAGATAACAAATCACTTGAGTTTGTAACTGTATGCCTTTTCTTAATAAACACTATAGTTCTATCTAAGCATCAAGTACAATGGAAATGAAATGGAGGGAATGGTTGTGTGTATCACACACTCCTTTTGACTTCTAATGAACAAACCTATGCCAGGTAGGTAATTCAAGATGTTAATGAAGATCACATATTTTCTGAGTTTGTAAATGTTTGCCTTTCCTTAGTAAAGACTACTGTTTTATCATAGCTTTTGTACAATGGAAACGAAACAGAAGGAATGGCTCTGTGTACCACATGTTTCTTTGCACATTTAAAGTAAGTTTTGAAAGGGAGATCAAACACATTGCTTTTGAAGACAACATGTCACCTGAGGTTGAAATTTTTTACATTTTCTTAGTTCACACTATAGTTCTATCATAGCCTTGTGTTCAATGGAAATGAATTCAAAGGAATTGCTGCATGTATCACTTATTACTTTTCACTTCTAAGGAAGAAATCTATTTTAAGTAGTGTAAACAAGGTGTTTAAGAAGAATGCAAATCACCTGAATTTATTAGTGTTTACATACCCTTAGTGATTACTACATTTCTCTTTAAGCATTGAGAACAATTTATAAGACATCAAAGGAACAGCTCTCTGTATCACACATTACATTTCACTATTAATGAAGAAAAGCTATGCCAAGTAAGTCATTCAAAGTGTTAAAGAAGATGACAAATCTCCCTAGTTTGTAACTGGTATTTCTTAGTAAACACTATAGGTCTATCTAAGCATTCAGTACAATGGAAATGAAAGTGAAGGAATGGCTGTCTGTATCACATGTTCCTTTTCACTGTTAAGGAAGAAAGTTATATGTATGCCAAGTAGGTCATTCAAGGTGTTAAAGAAGATGACATTTCACATGAGTTTGTAACTGTTTGCTTTTTCATTGGTATACAATATAGTTCTACAGTAGCATTAAATACAGAGGAAATATTTTTTAAAGGCTCAGTGTTTCACATGTCCTTTGCCCTTCTAAGAAAGAAAGCTATGCAAAGTAGGGTTATGATTAGGTTTAAGGATAGGGCTAGTGCTAAGGCTAGGTTTAGAGCTAGGTTTAGAATGCAGGTAAGGGCTATGTCTAGTCCTAGGATTACTCTAGGGATGGGGATAGTTTTAGGGTTATATTAAGAGTTTAATTCTATGGATAGTATTAGTGCTAGCAGTAGGACTTGGATTAGTGCTATGGTTAGGGATAGGGATTGACTTAGGCCTAGGTACAGTGGTAGGTTTAGGCCTAGGGTTAGGGCTTGGGCAAGGGCTAGGTTTAGGTTCTGTTTATAACTGCATGCTTTTCCTTAGTGATGACTAGGTTTGATCTAAGCATCGAGTACAATGATAATTAAGATGTTGTGTGTCTGTATCACACATGCCATTTCACTTCTAAGGAAGAAGCTCTGCCAAGTAAGTTATTAAAGGTGTTAAAGGAGCTAGGTGTGGTGGCACATGCCTTAATACCAACACTTGGGAGGCAGAGTCAGGCATATCTCTGTGAGTTCAAGGCCAGCCTGGTCTATATAGCCAGTTCCAGACCAGCTGAGGCTACAGGGAGACCCTGTCTCAAAAAAAACAAGAAAAAAAATTAAAAGTATTAAAGAAGATGATGTATCATCTGAGTTTGTAACTGTTTGCTTTTCCTTAGTAAACTCTGTAGTGCTTCCAAAGATGCATACAGTAGAAAGGAAATGGAAGGAAAGGATATGTGAATCACACAGGCCTTTTCACTTCTAAGGATGAAAAGTATGCCAACTAGGTCATTCAAGGTATTAAAGAATATGAAATATCCAAAGAGTTTTAACTGTTTAATTTTTGTTGGTATACATTTCTATTGTGCCATTTAGTACAAGGGAAAATAAAAGGAAGAATGGCCCTATGTATCACATGTTCCTTTTAACTTCTAAGAAAGAATGGTATGGAATGTAGGTCAATCAAGGTGTTAGAAAGATAACATATAATCTGGGTTTGTAGTGTTTTCTTTTCCTCAGTAAACACTACAGTTCTATCTAAGCAATCAGTACAATTGAAATGAAATGGAAAGAATGATTGTATCACATGTAAACTTATCCCTAACTGTAGCCTAAACTTAGACCTAACCTAGCCCTAAACCTAATCCCATTCCTTGATCTATGTATACTCCCCACCTTATCCATAGAAATAATCCAAGATCTAGGCCTAATCCTAAACAAAGCAGTAACCCTAACCATAAATATAACCCTATCCCTATCCCTAACCCTAGACCTACCCCTAGACCTAGCCATAGCTCTAACCCTAACAATAGTCCTAGACCTAATTATAAACCTAGACATTACCCTAGACATAGCTCCAGCCCTAACTCTAATGCAAACCCTAAACCTAACACTAACCATAGCCCTAATCTAGAACATAACTTAATCCTAGGTCTACCTCTGACCATAATGCTATCACTAACCCTATCCCCAACCCCCAAATTAACCCTAACTCTAGTTCTAGATAGTTCTAGACCTAGCAGTAAACCTAACTTAAACACTTTCCATAAACTCATTCGTAACCTTAGCCATAGCCATAGCCATAGCTATAGACCTAGTCCTAACACTAAACATGACCCTAACCCTAGTATTATCACCAGCACTAGCCTTAACTCCATGCATAGCCCTAACCCTAAACCTAATCAAAGCCCTATCCCTAACTGTACCACCTCCCCTAACACTAACACCAGCTCTAAGCCTAACCCTAACCATAACCCTAATTCTAAGCCTAACCCTAACCATAACCCTAATTCTAGTCCTAAACCTAATACTAAACCTAACTCTATCCTTAGCACTACTTATCTATAGTCCTAGGCATAACCCTTGCCCTAAATCTAATCCTAAACATAAATCTAGTACTAGCACTAACTGTAACCCAAACTCTAACTCTAACCCTAACCCTAACCCTAGCACTATCCCTATCCCTAATGGTAGCCTTAACCATAGTCCTAATTCTTATGCTATATCTAAGCCTAATCATAAAGCTAACCCTAAATCTCAACTAGCCTTAAACCTAGACCTAGGCCTAACCATAGTCCTAACCCTAAGCCTATACCTAACCCTAACACTAACCCCTAAACATAGCCCTAACCGAGGATTAGTCCTAAACGTAGCCCAAGTCCTATCCCTATCCTTAACCTTAACCCAACTGTAGCACTAACCATAACACTAACACTGTCCCTATACCTAACTGTATCTCTAACCCTAACCCTAGCCCTAAACCTAGCCCTACCCCTAATCATAACCCTTACCCTAACCTTAACCCTAACACTAGTACTGCATTATGTTTAATGTTAGGGTTACTTTTAAGGTAGGTATGGGCCAGTGCTAGGGATAGGGCCTGGGATAACTTTATTGCTGTGGTTACAGAAGAAGTCAGGCCTAGGGTTTGGTTATCAGTTCAGGGTAGGATTTGGGTTGAGCCTGAGATTAGTGTTAGTGTTTGCGCTAGAGATAGAACTTGTGATCCATACAAGTTTAGGATTTAGGATATTTGTTTAGGGCTAGGGCCAGGGCAATAATTTTTTTAGAGGGTCTTTTGGTTGTTGAGTTAGGGATAGTGTTAAGATTAATGTTAGCTTAATGGGTTATGGGTTTGAGTCAGAGTTGGGTTTAGGGTTGAAAGAAGGTTAGTGTTAGGTCTGGAGCTAGGTCTATTGCCAAGGCTAAGGTGAGCATTAAGTCTAAGGTTAGGTGGGGGCTACTACTGTGATTAAATTTAGAATTAAATTTCAGATTGTGGCTATGTCTATGGTTAGGATTAGCATTAGGGTTAGGGAAAGTATTGGGTCCAGACTTAGTTTTAGGATGAGTGTTGGGGTATGATTTGGGGTTGATGATTGTTTAGGTGTCATTGTAGGCTTAGAGGTTAGGCTTAGGGTTAGGGTTAAGGTTAGGGTTAGTGTTGGGGATAAGGAAAAGTTTAGGTACAGAATTAGGGTTATTTTAGATTTAGGGTTAGGGCTAGTTGTAGAGTTAGGACTAGGCTTAAGGTTATTATAAGTTTTAGTGTTAGGCATAGGTTCAGTGTTAGGGTTTGTTTTGGGGGTTGGGATTAAGTTTCTTAGGGTTAGGGCAAGGGTTAGGGTTAGGGTTATGGTTGTAGTTATGGTTGTGTTTGTTTAGAGGGTAGGTTTAGGTTTAGGCTTAAGTTTGGATTTAGGTTTTGTGTTAGGGTCACGATCAAGGTTAATTTAACTTTAGGGTTATATTTAGGCTTAGTGTTTCATTTTAAGGCTGGAGTTAAGGCTATTGGTAGGACTAGATCTAGGGCTATGGTAAAGTTAAAGTTTGGGGTTATGCTTATGGTTGACTTTAGGCTAGAGTTAATGTAAAGTCTAATACTAAGGATAGCTTTGGTTTTAAGGTTAGGAGCAGAGTAAGTTTAGGTGTCAGGATAAGTGGAGGGCTAAGGCTGGTATTTTGCCAAGGCTAGGGCCAAACCCCAGGCTACGATTAAATTAAGTACAGCATTAGGACTGCTGTTATAGGTAGGATGGGGTATGGCTGGATTTAGTGCTAGGCAAAGGCTAGGGCTAGTTTCATGTTTATGCTTATGGTCAGCGCTTCAAATAAGGTCAGGTTTAGTGTTAGGATTAGTGGTACAGTTGGGGTTAGGGCTGGAATTCTGGCTGGGGTTAGGTTAAGGTTAGTTAGGGATAGGGCTGGTGTTATGGCTTATGATTACTCTTGGGGTGTGGGTTTGGGTAAGTTTTAGGGTAAATGTTAAGTTTAGATTTAGGGTTAGAGATGCTGTTAGGGCTACTATTAATGCCAAGGCAAAGGTTATGTTTGTCATTTGTGCTAAGGCTAAGAGTAGGGTTAAGGCTAAAGCTACATTAGGGTAAGTTTTAGGGTTAAATTTAGTGATATGGTTAGTATTAGGATTAGGATTAGTGTTAGGATTAGAGAAACTGCTAATGTTAAGGTTAGTGTAAGGACTGGAATTAGGTTTATGGTTATGATTAGTCTTGGGTTAGGATTAGGGTTAGAATTAAGGTTAGAGTTATGTTATGGTTAGAGGTTAGATTGGGTGTTTTCATTAAGGTCTGGAGTTATGGAAAGTTTAGATTTAAGGTTAGGGATAAGGTTAGGGTTAGCTCCCGAGTTAGAAATTGGGTGAGGCCTAAGATTAAGTTTAGGATTCGGGTTAGAATTTTGGTTATGGTTATAAACAGGAATAATTTAGGGATAGTGTAAAGGTGAGGGTTTTCAGTTGGGTCTAGGATTAAAGACGAGAAGGCTAGTATTGGGATAGGGTTAGAGCTAGGGCTAGGGTTAGGGTTAGGACTGGTTAGGACTAGAGTTAGAGTTGGTTCTAGATTTATGTTTAGTTTTAGGGGCAGGGAAAGATTAGCGTTCTGACTTGTGCCTTGGATAGGGTTAGGATTGAGATTATAGGTAAGGTTAAGTTCATTGATCATGTTTATGATTATTCTTTTAAGTTCTGTAACCTGATGTTCCTCTGGGTGGTTCTCATTTTAGAACACTTCCATAGGAATGGTGGGTTTTGTTTGTTGGGAACATATTCTCTTTATTTTTTTTATTATCTCTTTTGCATTGTCATTTTGGAATATGGATGTTTTTGTTGGTTGTATATGTGATATGAAATTCTATTCTGCATTTGTTTAGTTGAAATTTGGTTCTTTTTATACTGTTGTGTTGCATGACTGCTTATTGCTCAGGTGTAAATAGTTTGTTGGTGTATGCTTAGTTTCTTGGTTTTAATTTTGTATTGGTGGGACAGGATGGTTCAAAGATAGATTAGTGAAGTATACTCTGGAGGGGCAAAGGAAATTCAAGGCTATGGGGGTCCAGTAGCTGGGTTCTGGCAAGCTAGTGAAGAGGTCTCAGGTAGCAAGATCAGGAGGGGCTTCATAGATCTAAGGCTGGTGTGGGACGTAGTTAGGAGGTTAGTCCAGAAATCTGAGGCAGAAGGGCAGGAGTGGCCCTAGGACAAAGGTAGCATGGTAGGCAGGTCACTGGCAGGTAGATCAGGAGGGAGGCCAAGGAAAAGATGAGGATGGGGCTATCATGGGGAAGATTTAATGAACCAGGAATAATAAGTATTGGATGTGAAGCTAGATAATTCTGTTAGACTTAATGCATGTGATCAGAACACAGTGGGCCAAGTCTAGGTTAGGAGTCTAGTCCAGAGATCTGAGTTGGGAAGAGAAGGACCCACAGATTAGACTCAAGGCTACAATAGGAACAGTGTTGACCCAGCATAGGCCCAAGGCTAGAATGGGGACAGTGTTTAGAGAAAGGAGCTGCTTGGAGAGCAAGGGACTCAAGGTGAAGTTGGCAGGATCTGACTTACCGTGGTACTAGGCAGGTATGTAGCAGGCAGATCAGGAGGAAAAGGGCGCAGAAGGAGTATGGACAGCCTGCAGAAGGTTTGACAAACTAGGCAGAGTGTGTCATCTGAAGCTGGAGAATGCATCTAGTCTGTGTGCAGGGGATCAGGACATGAGCGCTAGGAGGCTAGTCCAGATATCTGAGGCAGGAAGAGCAGGAGTTGGACTAGATCAAGTCTAGATGTGAGACAGCTTGTGGAAGGAAAATGGAGCAGTTCAGAGTACAGAGGAATCAAGGCCCAGTGAGCAGCATTTTATTTACCAGGAAGTAGACTGTATTGGACATCATTGTAGATGTGCCCACACACATGTAATTGCAAATGGTCTGTAATGGAGTAAGCTGAGCATGCATGATGATGTGCCCACACATCTGAAATCGCTGATGGGCTGGTCTGCCCTGGCCTGGACATCCATGTACATGTGCCAACAAACCTACACTTGCTAGTTGGCTGGGCTGGCCTTGGTTGGGCATCCATGTAGATGTGCCCACAACCATTTAGCTGTTAAGGTGGTGTATAGGCTTGGCTGGACTAGGCTGTGTATCCAAGCAGATGTGAATACACACCTCTAGTTGACAAGATGCTGGGCTGTGCTTTGTAGATGTGCTCATAACCCTGTAGTTGCTAAGGGGTGTATAGGCTGGGGTGGGCTAGGCATCTGTGTCCCGAGGGGTACTTGTACCTCTGAGGGTTGGGGCCCACTGCAGATAATTGGCTGTGGAGAGTTAGCTGAAGAGGGGGGAGCATTGGTGCCATCTTGGCAGTGGCAGCATGGATGAACGCTAATGGAGACTGTGGGCAGGGAACGCAAGCTATCTGGAATGGCAAGCCACTGAGCCACAGAGCCAAATGGGCCATCAGGTTTTCCCCTTTTGTTGTGTGCCAGGTGTTAGCCTTTGCAAGTTACTCTATTTCTCCTACCCACGATATAAACTATGAAAAATTCAGATAAAGATGTGTTATATGGTTTGTCTAATAGCACCAGAAGCAAGGGACCCTAAGAGAACTTGGGCGACAAATTGGCACAGCTGGCAGGATGGTGCTGTATTGACAAACCATGGGAATTTGGGAAAAGTAAGGGAGCTAATGGTGGTGCTGACATGGATCTTACAATGGATTATAAAATATATAACTAAAAAGAGGCTGGCCACACAGAAGCGTGGGCCACAACTCTGTTGTAAATGTGGGGAAATAGCCCAGTTGTGGGTAAATGAAGATTTGTTAAAGCATATAGAAAGGCTAGAAAAACTTTTACAGGCCTTGGACACAAGCAAAGAATGCAGAGAGGGGGCGTTGACACTTTGTGTAATAGAAGATTTGCCCAAGGTAGGGGAAGCTGAAAAGGTTAGGGAGGTACTGGCAGATTCATTTCCAGAAGTTGAGAGAGTAAGATACCGGGATATTTTAACTTGTGTAAGGTCCAAGGACTCCAGAAAAAAGACAGGTAATAATGTAAAAGGAAATGACCTAAAAATAAAAGTAGCTAAAGCTGCCCTCAGAGTCAACCTTTAATACAAAAAGGAAAAAAATCTCACAGTACTGTAGCTAGGAAATACTCCACACTGGAACTGTTAAAACTAGGAAAAACAAGCAAGTAATCAAAGAGCCCCTCATCACATGGCTTGTGAGGATTTGGGACATGGGAGCAAATAACATCAGTCTAAGTCCTTCAGAAGCTTCACAGCTGAGTTATATATCCACCCACTAGTCCTTGTGATAGAGGCTGTTCAATTTAGGCCAATGCAGGGAGGAGCAGTCATTAATAGGATGGCTTGTGGAAGGCATGAAAGATACATGTTCGTCCCCAAGGGAAACTCCCATAATTAACAGAAGCTGGGGGACTATAAAGGAGGGACAGGCATTACTGAGAGAACTAGTTATGAGAAAAGCAATATATGATGCCTAGTTCAATGGGCCAGATAATACTGTGTTCACCAGAGATATAAAGGAAAGCCTAATTCAACTGGGACCTCAAGAATGGTATAGAGCTTTAATAGTTTTGCTAAGCCCTTTAATGAGACAGGATCTTTGTAAAGTGAAGGAGGCTTTAGCAGATCTAAGTGATCCTGACCATTGTGTAAAATGTGCCTGTAGAATAACAGAACGCCCTATGAGAGATATGAAAAAGACAAGACAGAAGAAATGGTCTCTTTGGGTTATTTGAAGACAAATGTGGCAAGACTTATGTTGAGCCCAAATTCCCCCCCCCCAAAAAAAAAATTGATAGAAAACCAAATTCTGAACTAAGGAGTTTCTGGAAGGCTTTAAAACCAGAATAACAGTTTACAAAAGGCATTCAAAGGATAAAAACTGTCCCAGGGGTGGTTAAAAATCCCCAGAGCTAGAATAAGCTGCCTTTCTCTCCTGGTAAAGGCTGTACTAGGGGTGGCGGCAGTTTTTCCCACCAAGGCCTCCACCAGCAGCCAGGTATGGTCAATGGAGAGACTACAGATATGGCTACAGTCAGGAGGCAGACTCAGGGCCTGCCTGACTCAGGGAACCAATAGGTACAGTGAAAATAAGAGAATCCCCCTGCCTCCTTAGCCCAGTGCAAGGTCAGACAATTGGAGCCAACACTTGTAAGTGTATCAAAGACTAAAAAAAAAAAAAAAAACGAAAACCAAGAGACTCCATGTAAGATCCACAGAATGTGGGTAACTAAAGGGATAACTAAAACTGGTAAAGAGCTAACTAAATTAATGCCTTGTACCTATGCTATGGTGCCTAACAAGGATCTATGGAGAAAACAGTTAATATGAATGGACAAAACCTTTCCATGTTATGTGAGACCTTGTCTATGATTGGTTTACTACATAATGTTAACCTTTTGAGTGTTCTACAGATGTAAAACCCATTTGAAAGATACCTGAAGAAACAAAAACCAGCTATAGCTGTAAGATTTTTGTAAGTTTTATGGTTGGGGAAGATGAAGACAGAGACTGCCAAACTATACAACTGTTAAGAAAATCTACAGTACCAGGGGTAGGTTGTCCTCTATGAGCTGTTGGTCAGAGACAGATCCTAGAGGTCCTCAAATTCACCAAGGCTATTGCCATTAATATCGGTACACTAGAAAGGTTGGTAAGGTGCTGAAGACACTGCATGATGTGAGTGTGAGCGGAAAAGAAAAGATGGAGCTGAGACTAAGCCAACAACTCCATGCCACTGGATGGATGATATTCATAGTGCCAGAAGGCGCTATGCAGATGGTTGAGGAAGAAATGATCCCCTATGATTCTACTCAGCATTGAACCCCACATGTTGCATACTATGGATATGCCAAGCAATGCCTGCAAGTGCAATAATGGCTCAACTAACATACATACAAATGACAAATTTCTAATTGGATAAGGCCTGCTTATAAGGGTGGAACACACATCTGGTGCTGTAGACCAGGTCAACCCCCTAAGTCAAGAAAGGCTACAGGCCCTGGTGGGGAAGCCACTGCAAGTATGTTGTTTAATGAATATAGCACACCTACTGGGATATATTCTAGGCATTTGTATTTACAGTCATGCTCGTTTAGATGTGTCTACTTCCTTCCATTTGTCTTTATAGTAGAAGAAACACCACTGAGATAGATCAATGGCAATGATTTGAAGATGGATAATAGGGAGGCCCAAGAAGTCAATATCTCACCATCTCGCCTTGATACAAGAGAGATCGCCCTATATCTGTCACCCCCTCTGAGGCTCAGGGACCTTAGCAGAAGATTGGTGGAAAGATTGTAAGAGCCAGAGGAATGGGTGGAGTGGGGTACTTTTCCTCCAAGGGGCTGGGCCCACTGCAGAGAATTGGCTGTGAAGAGTTAGCTGCAGAGGGAGGAGCGTTGGTGTCAATTTGGCAGCAGAAGTGTGGAAAAAATGGCCCTGTAGTCTCACAAGCATGGACGCGAGAGGGGGCATTTACTGACCTGGGGTGAGACCACAGGCCCACGAGGCATGAAAAAAGGCTAATGGAAACTGTGGGCAGGGAGCAGAAGCAGTCTGGAATGTGGGCCACTGAGCCACAGAGAAGATCGAGGCACTGAGTGCTCACTTTTTGTGGGTCTCTGGGTGTTCGCCTTTGTAAGTTACTCTATTTCCCCTACCTAGGATATACACTATGAAAAATTCAGATAAAGGTGTGTTCTATGGTTTGTCTAATAGTGTCAGGAGCAAGGGACCCTAAGAGAACTCAGGTGACAGCATCCTTGGAAATGGGTCCACACAACTGTAGTTGCTAATGGTCTGGGCTGGAATGGAGTGGTATGGAAATCCATGTAGATTTGCCCACATCCTAAGATTTCTAAGGGGCTGTGTAGGCTGAGCTTGGCTGGATATCCAAGTAGATGTGAATACACACCTTTAGGTCCTATGTTGTGCTAGGTATGGCTATCTGAACATCCTTGTAGATATGCCCACAGACATCAGTGCTAATGGGCTGGGCTGGCATGGGCTGGACATCCTTGTAGATGGGACCACACATTGAAGTTGCTAAGAGTATCGACATGGATGGATTGGACTTGAAATCTATCCATACACGCCCAATACCCTGTTGTTACCACTGGGTGTATAGGCTGTTCTGGGCTGTGCTAGGTGTTCAAGTAGTTGTGAATACACACCTGTAGTTCCTAAATTGCTGGGCTTTGCTATGCTGAGATTAGCTGGGAATCCATCTAGATATGCCCACAACGTGTAGTTACTAAGGAGCTGGGCTGGGGTGGGCTTGGCTGGACTGGACATCCTTGTAGATGTGACCACACATCTGCAGTTCCTGAGGGACTGACCTAGACTGGGCTGGA
Source organism: Nannospalax galili (assembly GCF_000622305.1). Taxonomy (NCBI): domain Eukaryota; kingdom Metazoa; phylum Chordata; class Mammalia; order Rodentia; family Spalacidae; genus Nannospalax; species Nannospalax galili. Next base: position 1,261,132 of record NW_008333781.1, read on the forward strand.
CATCCATGGAGATGTGTTTACACACCTGTAGTTGCTAAGGGGCTGGCTTGGCCTGAGCTGAGGATCCAAGTAGATGTGACCACAACCCTGTAGCTCCAATGTTGGCTTGGCTGGGCTTGGCTGGGTATCCAAATAGATGTGAAGACCCACTTTTTGTTGACAAGGTGCTAGGATGTGCTTAACAACTACAAGGTTTAGGACCATCTACAAGGATTTCCATTCCAGTCAGTCCTAGCCCACACCCTTAGCAACTACAGTTTTTGGGGTCCATCTACATGGATGCCCAGCCCAGCCCCATGTAAAACTACAGAAACTACTGTTTTGTGTGCACATCTGTATGAATGCCCTACACTCCTATGCCAGGCCAGTCCAATCCCAACCAGCCAAGCCCTAGCAACTACAGGTGCATGGGCACATCAACATGGATTCCCTGCACAGTCCAACCCAGACCAGACTACACACTCTCTTAGCAACTACAGGGTTGTGTGCACATTTATGATATCCAGACCTCTCTATCCCAGCCCAGTCCCTTAGAATCTACAGGAGTGTGGGTCCATATACAACGATACCTAGGAAACCTAGCCCAGCCTTTTACAACTACAGGTGTGTGGGAAATTCTATATGGATGCCCAGCCCAGGTCATCACAGCATTTTAGCACCTACAGGTGTGTGGGGAATTCTACATCGTTTCCCAGCCCAAGGAAGCCCAGCCCCTGAGCAACTACAGGTGTGTGGCACTTCTGCATGGATGCCCAACCCAGGGCAGCCCTGATCCTCAGCAATTACAGGTGTGTGGGCACATCTACAAAGATATCCAGCCCAGTCAATCCCAGTATAGAGAAGATACTTAGTAACTATAGGTTGTGAATATGTAAAGTGCCAAGCACTTTAACACCTACAGGTGTGTCTTCACATCTATTTGGATGTACAGCCAAGCCCAGCCTACATACCTGTTTAGTAACTATAGGGCTGTGAGCAAATCTACATGGATTTTTAGCCCAGTCCATCTCAGCCTAGAACCTTAATAACTACAGTTGTGTGGGGCCTTCTACAAGGATTCCCAGCCCAGGCCATCCCAGTCCCTCAGCAACTAGAGATGTGTGGGCACATCTACAGGGTTGCTGGTCCAGGGCAATCTAGCCCCTTAGCAATTAAAAGTGTGTAGGCATATCTACAAGGGTGTACAACTTAGCCAAGCATAGCAGAGCCAATTTTTTAGTAACTACACTTTGTGGGCATATCTGTATGGATTCCCAGCAAATCTTAGCAAAGCACAAGCCAGTACCTTAGCAACTACAAGTGTGTCTTCACAGAAACTTGAAAGCCATCCCAGTCCAGCCAATCCTGCAAACCCTGTTAGCAACTATAGGTTTGTGGTCACATCTAGAAGGATTTCCAGCCCAGTCCATTCCAGGTCAGTCCCATAGCGACTACAGTGATATGTGCCCATCTATAAGGATGTGCAGCCCAGGCCAGCCCAGCCCCTTAGTAAGCACAGGTTCCAGGTCCATCTACATGGATGCCCAGTGCAGCCCTTTAGCAACTATAGGTGTGTGGGCACACCTTCATAGATGCCCAGGCCATCACATCCCTTTAGCAACTACAGGAGTGTGAACTCATTGACAAGGATGCCCAGCCCAGGCCAGCCCAGCTCTTTAGTAACTACAGGTGTGTGGGCACATCTACATAGCTGCTAAATCCAGTCCATCCAGGAACCTTAGCAATGACACATGTATGGACACATATCTATAAGGGTGTCAAGCCCTGTCAAACCCAGCCAAGCCTATACACTCCCTTAGCAAATACAGGGTAGTAGACATATCTCCGTGGATTTCCAGCCCAACCTATCCTAGCCCAGACCTTAAGCACCTCAAGCTGTGTGGGTCCATCTATAAGGATGCCCAGCCCAAACCAACTCAGCTTCTTAGCAATTGCCAGTCTGGGCCACATCTATGGATGCCCAATCCAGGCCAGAGCAGCCCCTTAGCAACCACAGGTGTGTAGGTGCGGTCACCAGCAGCAGCGACCGCTCCTCTGTTCTCGTGGGTGCTTCTCCTTCATTCTCATGGGCGTCAAGTCTGCTCCTCCACTCACTCTGGGTGGAGGCCACTCTTCTGCCTTCCCTGGACTGAGGCCACTTTTCTGCTTGCCCAGTGCTGAGGCAGCTCTTCTGCTCGCCCTGTGCTGCCTCCTGTCGTCTCCACTTCTGACTGGTACTGGCCCCCAGGGCTGGTGAGGAGACCATGTCAGTGGAGCTGTATTCAGACACAGGAGACCAGGTTCAGTGACACAGGTCTGCTTTATTGCAAGAAGGCACAAACTTATATAGGGGTAGTGGTCCAATCACAACACAGCAAGCAGGATACCTCATTAGCATAACACGTTTAGCATCCTATCACAGTACAGCAAGTAGGAAACCTTATTAGCATAACAGACTTAGCATCCTATTAGCATAACAGACTTAATGTCTTATCACAGAATAGAGGGTAGGATGCCTCATTAGCATAATGGGTTTCAGATTACAGAGCCTGGATTCCTGGAAACCACATGACCCTGA
>NW_008333781.1:1264164-1281875 GCF_000622305.1 Nannospalax galili
ATTCCAAGGGTGGTGATTAGGGAATTGTAAGCTCTAGGCATCAGTCTCATGATCTGCCAATGGGAGCAAATGTCACAAGGAGTTACTTGTGGCTCCAGCAGTTGGGCTGTTGCCTTGGGCCTGCTGTATGGCTGTCAATAAGACTTTCACCCTAGGCTCAGTCCTGTCTCCCACATCTCCCCCTTTTTTTAATTTTTAAAGGTGAGGTATAGTTTAGAATATATAGCACATTGATATCAGTCCGGATACATCAAGGCAAAGTAGAATGGCTAGGGGATCATTGTATCAAGAGCTCCCTCCCTCAAGATGGAGAGCTTTCTTAAGAGCAGGTTGTGCGAACTCCATGCCAACCAGTGGGAGTCGAGATTCTTTGCCTCATCATTGCTGTCCCCCACCTCAAGGGTCACCCAGCATAATGGACTGTGCCTGTCTTAGGTTGTCCCAGTCTGTCGGGATCTTACCCATCATTGACTACCAGCCCTCGAAGGGTGGGTCCCTTTGTGTTATTTGTCAGAGGGAGAAGTAGTACATCCAGTATTGGCTTGTTTAAAGGCCTCCTCAGGGGTCAAGCATTTGTTGAAACCTGTTGGAGGCCAATTATAGGTTGGTAAGGCCAAGGAATAGTGGGTCCTTGTTTGCAGAGACATGCCTGGCAAGATCTGGAGGCAGGGCAACAGCAACTGAACTAACCTTAACAAAATTAACAATGCAGGGTCCAAAAATTAGGAGATACTGGTAATGGCTATAGTCTCTGCTTGAGAAGTGAGATACCCAAGGTCATCACAGGGTATTGGGTGTGCCGTTGGAGCCAGTCAGTGGTTGAGAGGTGTGTCGCTTCCTCCAGGGTCAGGGCTGCCATCTCTGCAGTCGGTGTTTGTGGAGGGAGGGTTTCCGTCACAGGCAATATTGATGTTCTGGGCTGGGATCCAAATGGGGGCTGGAACATTATCTGGAAAGACAGAAGCATAGCCTCGCCTTTGTGTTAACAACAGGTGTCAATAATATGATGGACATATTTGAGCTTGCCAAAGGAAGGGGAGTGAGTAACGTCCATCTGCCAGATCTTGTTAGGGCAGGTGTGAGACCAATGACCCTGTCTTCCACAAGCCAAACATTTGCCCTTGTCTGTCTCGGCCTGTGGTTGATGAGCAGCCAGTGCCTCAGCGAGAGTCATGGCATGAGCTTGAGCAGTCCTGACATCCCGACAGGACAGAATCCGTTCAGAGACATCCTTGTGTCTAACGGATCCTATGGAAGGCAACAGTAGTGCAGCCTTCATATACAAGATCCTTGAGCAAAGCATCTGCGTCCCCCATTGGCTGATTTTCCTATTAACGCCTTGTTGGCACCTTTCAACGAAGTCAGAGAAAGGCTCACCTGGTTTTTGTATCAGTCTGGTCAATTTGGTATCATCGTGAGTTGGCATACTTCGGAAAGCATGAAGCACGCAAAGCCGCACTTGTTCAAAGTATCAAGGAGGTCCCTGTGCCTGGGCTTGTGGGGTTTTAAAAGTGTCACAGCCTACCAAAGCATCAAACCCAATGGTTTGAACATTGGCATTTCTATTGCGCTCTGCCTGTTGTTCGCATTCATCCTGATAAGCAGCCTTCCATAAGAGAAAATCACCTCCCTGTAGACAGGCACAGGCAATATTCTGCCAGTCATAGGGGGTGTTGGCCACATGGCTGATTGTATCTAATAGCTGACCAAACCAAGGAGAATGAATGCCATCCTCAATGGATGCCTTATGCAGCTTTTCAAAGTATCATGAGAATATGGATTCCAGACATTAGGGTTCTGTAGCCCCTGATTGATGGTAACAGGGAAAAACTGTGGAAAATCACCCATTGTATCACAGGAGAGGGGCCTAGGTAGGAGAGGCTTCCAGTCCTCCTCTGGAAGGGAGGGGTAGATGGACTGGGGAGAAACTTCCTTAGAGCTAGTACAAGATGGTGGAAAGTAGCCATCACCTCGTAATGGTGGAGTGGAGGCTGCCTTAACTTCCCATTTTTCATCAAAGCCAATACAAGATGGCAGAGCATAGCCACTGCCCCATAATGGCGGGGCAGGGGAGATCTTGACTTCCTGTTTTTCATCAGGGGGACACTTGGGCCCTAATTCCTCATTTTTTACCTCATTATCAGCAGTCATCGTTTCCACATCAGAAGAGAAATCAGTTAGTTTGGTTTTGACTGGAAATGCCTGGGACAGGCCATCCCCACTATCCTGTTGCTTTATTTGTTTATCTATGTTTTTTAGTATGAGATTATTCTGCTCAGGGGCATCAGGGGGAACTCCCTGAAGCAAGGCCAGAATGGCAGTCACAATGGGGTAGAACGGCCCAGATAATAGACGCCCCTCCCTTACTCCTTTCTGGCCATGAATTGCACATGAGCCCATTGCTCTGGATCCCAACAGCAGGAATCTGTAAACCAAGGAACAAGAGTTAGCACTTCATCTAATACTTTAGTTTACTTCCTTCTCTGTTACCCTAATTTGCCTACTCCTGAGGAGAGAAACCAGTGCAGCAGCGTGGGGGCTGGCAGCAGCTGGATGCCCCATACTGGAAGTCACTCACCCTGAAAGATGTACCCAGAAGGACTCAGGAGCCATTCAGGAAGATGATCAGCAGAGACAGGAATGACATGCCAAACCAAAGACTGCCAGCCAGAAGAGGAAGTACAGGAGAACGAAAGTGGTGAGCACCCATGGAAGAATCACTGGCAAAGGCGGCATCGGGAGCCCCAAGTTTTACAGCTCAGAGTGTTACAGCTCAGTGTGTTATAGCTCAACGGGGCAGGAGGCTTCATGCCCTACATTGGGCGCAAGTGGTGTCCACTCCTCCATTCTTGTGGATGCCGCTGCTTTGTTCTCATGGGCTTCAAGGCTGCTCCTCCGCTTGCCTTGGGCTGAGGCCACTCTTCTGCTCACCCAGTGCTGAGGCAGCTCCTCTGCTCACCTGGTGCTGAGGCAGCTCTTCTGCTTGCCCTGTGCTTCCTCCTGTCATTGCCGCTTCTGCCCTGTCCTGGACCCCAGGGCTGGTGAGGAAACTGTGTCAGCAGAGCCGCATTCAGACACAGGAGACCAGGTTTGGTGATGCAGGTCTGCTTTATTGCAAGAAGGCACAAGCTTATATAGGGGTAGGGGTCCAATCACAAAACAGCAAGTAGGATACCTTATCAGCATAACAGGTTTAGTGTCCTATCACAGTACAGCAAGTAGGATACCTTATTAGCATAACAGGTTTAGCATTCTATTAGCATAACAGACTTAATGTCCTATCATGGAATAGTGGGTAGGATGCCTCATTAGCATAATGGGTTTCAGATTACAGAGCCTGGATTCCTGGAAACCCTGGGACCCTGAATATTGCAATATCTAAGTTGTTGCAATTTGGAATTCCAAGGGTGGTGATTAGGGAGTGGTGAGCTCTAGGCATCAGTCTCATGATCTGCCAATGGGGGCAAATGCCAATGTCACAAGGCATTTCTTGGCTCCAGCAGTCAGGCCGTTGCCTCAGGCCTGCTGTATGGCTGTCAATATTACAAGGCATTACTTGTGGCTCCAGCAGTCGGGCTGTTGCCTCAGGGCCTGCTGTATGGCTTTCAATAAGACTTTCACCCTAGGCTCAAGCCTGTCTCCCACATCTCCCCCCCCATTTTTTTAAAAAGCCAATTATAGTTTAGTAAGGGAATTTGAGGGGGTTGGATGTTGAGATGGGACAACAGTCAACTTAACTAGTCTTAACAAAATTAACAATACAGGGTCCAAAAATCAGGAGAAGGGTTAACAAAAACCCAGGCCACCCAATCCCCTTAGCAATTACAGGTTTGTGGGCACATGTACATAGAGGTCCAACCCATGCAAGCCCAGCCCCTTAGCAACTACAGGTGTGTGGGCACTTCTACATAGATTTATAGTCCGCTCTGTATTAACCCAGATCGTTAGAAATTACAGTTGTGTTTGTCTTGCTACAAGGATGCCCAAACCATGCCAGTCCATCCCCTTAGCTACTAAAGGTGTGTGGGCACATCTACATGGATTCCCAGCCCAGACCAGCCCAGACCAGCCCTTTAGCAAGTTAATGTGTGTTGCCATATTTACATTGATGTCAAGTTCAGGCCATAATGACAGCTTAGCAACTACAGGTGTGTCGGCATAGCTACATGGATGCCCAACTCAGCCTACACAATCCCTTAGCAACTACAGGTTGGGCACATCTATATGGATTTACAGCCCAGCCCTGCCCAAACCCTTAGCAACTACAGTTGTGTGGCCCCTCCTACAAGGATTCCAAGCCCAGGCCAAGCCAGCCCCTCAGGAACTACAGCAATGTGAACACATCTACATGAATACCTGGCCCAGTTCAGCCCAGACCAGTCTACACACCCTCTTAGCATCTACACAGTCATGTGCATATCTAGAAGGATTTCTAGACCAGTCTATCCCAGCCCAGTTCCTTAACATCTACATGGGTGTGGGCCCATCTACAAGGATGCTCACACCAGGGAAGCCCAGTGTTTTACACCTGGAGAAGTGTTGGCAATTCAACATGGATTCCCAGCCCAGGCTACACCAGTAATTTAGCAATTACAGGTTTGTGGGCATATCTGCATGGATGCTCAGACCAGGATAGCCCAGCCCATTAGCAACTACAGGTGTGTGGGTACATGTACAAGGATGTCCAGCCCTGTCAAACCCAGCATAGCACAGCATGTTAGTAACTACAGATTGTGGGTATATCTAGACGGACTCCCAGCAAATCTCAGCATAGCAAGTCCAGCACTTTAGCAACTACAGGTGTGTCTTCACAACTACTTGGATACCCAGGCCAAACCTGACCAGCCTACATACCCTCTAGCAACTACAGAACTGTGGAAACATCTACAAGGATTTCCAGACATGGCCAACCCAGCCCAGTCCCTTAGAAACTACAGTTGTGTTGGCCATCTACAAGGATGATCAGCACATGCCAGCCCATCCATTTAGAAAGTAGATGTGTATGGGCACATCTACATTGATGCTCAGATCAGGCAGCCTAGCCCCTTAGCAACTACAGGTGTGGATACACCTCTATGGATGCCCAGTCCAGGCCAGCCCAGTTCTTTAGCAAATAGATGTGTGGGGGCAAATCTACATTGATGCCCAGCCCAAGCCAGCCCAGTCCTTTAGCAACTACAGGTGTATGGGCACATTTATATGGATGTCCAGCCAAGTCCAGCCCAGTCCCTTAGCAACTACAGTTGTCTGGGCCCATCTACAAGAATTCTCAGCACATGCCAGATCAACCATTTAACAAGTAGATGTGTGGGCACATTTATATGGCTGCCCAGGCCAGGCCAGGCCAGCCCCTTAGCAACTATAGTTGTGGGTGCATTTATGGATGCCCAGCCAAGGCTGGCCCAGCCATTTAGCAAACACAGGTGTATGGGCATATCTTCATGTATGCCCAGCCAAGGCCAACCCAGCCACTTAGCACAAACAGGTATAATGGCACATCTACATGGATGCGAAGCCCAGGCTAGCCCAGCCACTTAGCAACTACAGGTGTGTACCACTTCTACGTGGATACCCAACCCAGGTCAGCCCAGATCCTTAACAATTACTGGTGTGTGAGCACATTTACAAGGATGTTCAACCCAGCACATCCTAGTACAGTCCAGTTCCTTAGTAATGACAGTTTGTGGTTATATCGAGATGAATTCCCAGTAAATCTTAGCCCTCATAGCCCAGCACCTTATCAACTACAGGTGTGTCTTTACATCTACTTGGATATCCATCCCAGCCCACCCATCCTATACACCCTCTTAGCAACTACAGGTTTGTGATAACATCTACATCGATTTCCATACTAGTGCATCCCAGCCCAGAACCTTAGTCAGTGCAGTTCTGTGGGCCCAACTTCAAGGAAACCCATCTCGGGCCAGGCTACCCACTTAACTAAATGTGTTGGGTCACCTTTACATGGATGCCAAGTCCAGCCAAGCTAGGCACCTTAGAAATGACGTTTATGTAGTCACATGTACATGGAGGCCCAGTGCTGAGCAGCCCAGCCCCTTTGCAACTACAGGTGTTTGGGCACATCTACTTGGATGCCCAGCTCAGGCAAGGTCAGAGCCCATGCAATTACAGCTATATGGAGACTACTATAAGGATATCCAGTTTACCCAAGCGAGCACAGGTCAGCATCATCGTAACTACAGATTATGTGCATAACTAGATGGATTCCCAGCAAATCTCAACACATTATGGCTTAATACTTTAGCAGCTACAGGTGTGTCTTCACAAATATTTGGATACAAAGCCCAGGCAAGTCCAGCCCCTTAGCAGCTACAGGTGGGTGGGCACATGTACATGAATGCCCAGTTCAGTCCAGCTCAGCCCCTTAGCATCTACATGTGACTGGACATATCGACATGGATGCCCACCCTAGGTCAGTCCAGCCCATTAGCAACTATAGGTGTGTGGACACATCTAATCGGTGCTGAGCCCTGTCAAACCCAGAACCTTAGCAATTAAACATGTGTGGGCACATGTAGAAGAATGTACAGCCCAGCCAAGAACAACATAGCCCAGCACATTAGTAACTACAGGTTATGGGCATATCTTGATGGATTCTCAGCAAATCTCATCACAGCACATCCCATCAACTTAGCAACTACAGGTATGTATACATATCTACTTGAATACACAGCCCAGGCAAGCCTACACACCCCATTAGCAACTACAGGGTTGTGAACACATCTACATGGATTTCCAAATGCGTCTGTGCCAACCCAGACCCTTAGCAATTACAGTTGTGTGGTTCCATCCACAAGGATGCCCAGAGAGGCCTGCCCATCCCCTTTACAGGTATTTGGGCACATCTACAAGAATGCCCAGCCCATGCCAGCCTACTTCTTTAGTAAGTAGATGGTTGTAGGCACACCTACATGGACTTCTAGCACAGTCCATCCTAGCCCAGACCCTTAGAAGCAACAGTATTGTGGGTCCATCTACAGGGATGCCCAGCCCAGGCCAGCCCAGCCCCTTAAGAGCTGCAGATGTATGGGCATATCTACAGGAATGATGCCCAGCCCAGGCAAGCCCAGCCTGTTAGCATCTACAGGTGTTTGGGCACATCTACATGGATGCCCAGCCAAGGCCAGAAGAGCCCATTAAAAACTACAGTTGTATGGGCACTTCTACATGGATGTCCATCCCAGCCATGCACGACACAGCCCATACAGGCTGTGCACATATGAATATGGATTCCAAGCAATTCTCAGGACAGCACAGGTCAGCACCTTACCTACTACAGGTGTATATTCACATCTACCTGGATAGTCAGCCCAACCCAGCCCAACATACACATCTCACTAGCAACTACAGGGTTGTAGGCACATCTGTATAAATTTCCAGACCATACATCCCACACCAAACCCTACCAACTGCAGTTGTTTGGACCCATCTACAGGGATGATACCCTGCTCAGGCCAGCCCAGGCCAGTGCAGCCCTTTAGTAACTACAGGTGTGTGGCACATGTACATGGATACACAGCCTGCTCCAGACCAGCACCTTAGCAATTACAGGTGTGTGAGCACATCTACAAGGATGCCCAAGCATCCATGATCAGCACAGCCAAGCACTTTAGTAATTAGAGTATGGGCACATATCTAGATGAATTATCAGCAAATCTCAGTATAGCACTGCCTATCACCTTAGCAACTACAGAGGTGTCTTTACATCTGCTTGGATACCCAGTACAGCACAACCAAGCCTAAGATAAGCAAATACAGGGTTATGGTCACATCTACATGTATTTCCAGCCCATCCATCCCAGCCCAGAGCCTTAGCAACTGCAGGTATGTGCGTCCATCTACAAGGACACACAGCCAAGGTCAAACAAACCCCTTACAAATTACCAATGTGAGTGCATAACTCTGTGGATACCCAGCCCCAGACAGCCCAACCCTTTAGCAACTGCATGTGCATGGTTTGCTTTGCTCAGTGGGGGACCTACTGGATTGGGACAGAGAGACTTTATTGGTGACATAGTAATAACTCTGGGACTTGGTTTCCTTCACACAAGCCATTTATTACAAAATTCAGATGGTTTTTATACATCCCAAGGAACTGGCAGTCACGTAGGATATGGCAGTCATGTACAAAGAATTAGGGCACAAAAAACAGGACATATAGTCTGTTAGCTGGTGCCAGAAGGATGCTTAAACTTTTACTCAAGTTTTCAATGCCCATATGGGAATTTATTGGCCACCATGTTTTCTTTCTTAGAGGTAAAAACACGGTAAACTTTTAGCTTTTAGCTCAAGAATAAACCTTTAACCTGGCCTAATCTCTTAACCAAGGACAACGGAGTTATTTTTTTAGGACAGGGAGATGAGCTAAAGGTTGTTGACCAAGATGCTTTCCCACAGAGAAAGGAGCCTGGACTATTACCAGGCCGCTGTTCCCTGCCAGTCACAGTGTTTTGTAAGACAAGGATTATCAGAGCAGCTGTTTTCAGCATCCTTCCCTTTAGCAGAGCCTGGACTTAAAAGTTTTAGGCTCATCTCACCCTATAGCCTGGCATCCTGGTTTCCTACACATGGCCACATCTACATGGATTCCCAGCCCAGACCATTAGCAACTACAGGTGTGTGGGCTCATCTGAAAGGATTCCCAGCTCAGGGAAGCCAAGTTCCTTATCAACTACAGGAGTTTGGGCACATCTACATGGATCCACAGCACAGGCCAGCCCTGTCACTTAGCAGCTGTTGGTATGAGGGAAAAAATAAATGGATGCCAAGTCCAGTGCAGCCTAGTCCCTAGCAACTACTGAAGTGTGGGCACATCTATGTGTACGCCCAGCCCAGACCAGCCCACATCCTAGACATTACAGGATATTCAACTCAGTCAAGCCCATCACAGCTCAGTACGTTAGTAACTACTTGTTATGGGCATATCTAGATGGATTCCTAGAATATTTCAGCACAATCCAGCCTGCCACCTTAGCAAGTATAGGTGTGTCTTCACATATACTTGGATACCCAGTCAAGCTCAGCCAAATCAATACACCCCCCACAGAAACTACAAGGTCCTGTGCACATTTACATGGATTTCTAGTCCAGTCCATCTCACCCCATATCCTTAGCAACTACAGTTTTGGGGGCTCATCTACAAGGATGCCCAGCCATGGCCAGCCAAGCCCCTCAGCAACTACAGGTATGTGGCCACATCTACATGGATACCCAGCCCTGTCCAGCCCAGACACTTGGCATTTACAGCTGTGTGGTCACATGTATAAGGATGTCCATCCAAGCCAAGCCCAACATTGCACAGCACTTTAGTAACTGCTGATTGCCCCCTTATGTATATGGATTCCCAAGAAAACTCAGCACAGCAAAGGTCCACCCCTTGTAACTACAAGTTATGTTCACATCTAATTGGATACCCAGCCCAACCCAGCCAAACCTACAACTACATCTTCAAGCAGCTGTAACCTCAGGCACTGTGTCATGTGCTTTAACACCTATATTGACAAACCTTCTACAGAGCTATTACATACAAGTTGACAGGAAACTGTTATGCAGAAAGGTATCACTGCCTTTTCGTTTTTGTTGTAGTGAATATGTAGCTAGGCCTATAATGTTTGCTATGACAAAGCAAGCAGTTACAAGCACAGGTTGATATGTCATTTATTTTGCCAGCTTGATTGAGCTGCATATCACAGGATTGTTCCTAAGAACATGAAAGAAACATGGGATACAGAAAGCCATTGCAAACAGTTGCAACCTCAGCTATTTTGTCATTTGATTTAACACCTTCATTGACCAACTTTCTACAGTGCTCTTACATACAAGTTGAAAGGAATGTGTGACAGAAATTCTTTTCTGTCATTTTGTTTTCTTTGAAGTGAACACATAGCTAGACTTACAGTGTTTGTTGAGGGAATGCAAGAAGTTGCAAATTGAGGTGATATGTCATTTTCTTTAGCACCTTGATTGGCCTACATAATACAGCAATCTGCCTTAGAAGATGAAAGTAAAGTGTGATCCAGAAAGGCATTCCTTCAATTTCAGAGTGCTATTAAGGACACGCGAGCATTTGCAAACTCAGGTGATATGTCTTTTTCTTAAACACCTTCAGTAACCTACATACCTCAGCATTCTTCCTCAGAAAAATGAAAGGAACATGTGATACAGAAAACATTTCCTAACATTTCATTTCCATTGAAATGAGTATGTTTATTAAGGCAAAGCAAGCAGTTGGAAACTCAATTATGTCATTTTCTTTAATACCTTGATTGACTTATATAATATAGTATTCTTCCTTAGAAGATGAAGCGAACATGTGATATTGAAAGACATTCCATCCATTTCATAGTGTTACTAAAGGCAGGCAAGTAGTTGCAAACAAAGGTGATATGTCATTTTCTTTAACACCTTCATGGACCGACTTTACACAGCACTCTTACGTAGCAGTTGAAATGTGTGTTATAAAAAGCAAGTCCTTTCATTTCATTTTCATTGTAGTGAATACATAGCAAAACCTAAAATGTTTGCTAAGGCAAAAGAAGCAGTTACAAACTCAAGTGATAGACGTTTTTCTTATACCCCTTCATTGAAAACACTCTTTGGAAACGTCAGTTGCAAACGTCATTTTCTTTACCAACTTGATGGAGTAAACACCTTGATGGATGAACCACAGGGTTCATTCTTAGAACACGAAAGGAACTTGTGCTGCAGAAAGCCATTCGTTCCATTTCATTTCCATTGTACTGAATACATAGCTAGACCTACAGTGTTTACTAAGGGAACACAAGCAGTTGCACACTCAGGTGATATTCCATTTTCTTAAACACGTATTTCACCAAACTTTCCACAGTGCCCTTACATATGAATTGAAAGGATGGTGTGCTATAGAAAGCCATTTCTTCCATTTCATTTTCATTGTAGTGAATATATATCTAGACCTATAGTGTTTAATAAGGGAATGAAAGCAGTTGCAAACTCAAGTGATATGCATTTTCCTTAAACACCTTCACTGAACAACATTCCAAAGCAGTCTTACCTACAAGTTGAAAGGAAAGTGAAGTACAAATCCATCACTGCCATTTCATTTTCATTGGAGTGAATACATAGCTAGGTCTATAGTGTTTGCCAAGGCCAGGCAAGCAGTTGAAACCCCAGGTGATACATCATTTATTTTACCAACTTGATCGAGCTGTTTTACCAACATACCACAGGGTTCCTCCTGAGAACATGAACATGTGATACAGAAAGTTGTTCTTTCGATTTCATTTCCATTTTACTGAATACATAGCAGGACCTATATTGTTTACTAAAGGAAAGCAAGCAGTTGCAACCTCAGGTACTATGTCCTTTCCTTTACACCTTCATCGATCAACTTTCCACAGCACTTTCATACAAGTTGAAAAAAATATGTGCTATTGAAAGCCATTTCTTCCATTTCATAGTGTTACTAAGGAAATGAAAGCATTTGAAAACTTAGGTGCTATGTCATTTGCTTTAACACATTCATTGCCCAACATTCCACAGCACTCTAACAAGTTAAGAGGAACCTGGAATGTAGAAAGCCATTTCACCTTTTCATTTTTGTTGTAGTGAATACATAGTTAGACCTAAATATAGCCCTATCCCTAAACCTAAGCATAACCCTAGCACTAGCCATAGCCCTAACCCAAGCAATTAGCCTAGTCCTAACCCTAGAGCTATCCTAGTCCTTCCTCTAGCCCCAAATATAACCCTAACCCTAAGCCTAAACCCAGGGCTAACCTAGACCTAAACCTAGTCCTAGGCCTAGCCCTAACAATAACCCTACCCCTAACCCAAACCATAACTATACCACTAACCCCTTAACCTAGCCTCAAACCTAGGCATTAGGACTAGGGTTAGGGTTAGGGCTAGGGCTTGGGCTAGTGTTATGGCTAGCCCCTAGAATTTGGACTAGATTTAGAGGTCAGTTTTAGGATTAGGGTTAGGGTCATGGCTAGGTAAGATTAGGTTAAGGGTTAGGGTAAGTGTTAGTGTTATGGATAGGCTAGGTTTATGGCTAGTCCTAGGACTAGGGTGAGGACTCAGGCTAGGGATAGGTCAAGGATTAGAACTAGGGCTATGGCAAACATTAGGTCTAGGGCTAGGGCTAGGGCTAGGGCTAGGCTTAGGGCTAAATTTATTGTTAGGGTTAGGATTAGGACTGGAGTTAGGGCTAGTGTTAGGGTTAGGTATAGGGTTAGTGTTAGGGTTAAGGTTCAAATTATGTTTAGGGCTATGGATAGAGCTAGGGTTAGGTTAGGAATAGTGTTAGGCTTAGGTTTAGGGCTGTAATTAGGGCTAGGGTAGGGTTAGGGTTGATGTCAGGGCTGGGGCTAGAGCTAAGCTTAGGGCTAATGCTAGAGCTATTGTTAGAGACTGGTTTAGGGACAGGACCAGGGTTAGGGATAGGGTTAGGGATATAGCTGTTTAAAGCTAGAGTTAGGCCTACGATTAGGGCTAGGGTTAGGGTTACAGTTAAGGTTAGTGGTAGTATAAGCACTATGGAAAAGGGTGGGGGTATGCTTAGGTTTTCTCATTTTTTCTGTCTATTTTGGAAAATATCTTCATTCCCATATCCTTTCAACATCTTATACATCCTCATTTTAAAAATAATTATGAGACATAATAATATTAACAAATAAATTTTCCATCTGTTGTGAGAGTTCTTTTCCTGAGGATACTAAGAAATGCTTATCCCCTTTTAAGGGTCTAGTATCAAGAGATGAAGGTCTGTGTAGATTTGCTATGGTATATAAAGGATGAGACAAAAATAATATACACATAATCTTAAAATTTCTAAGGTCATAGTTTAGTCAACTAGTTTAAGGAACAAAATACATGTTTAATCAAGGTTTATCTGAGAATTTTTAGTTTTGCCCAAGCTTTATCTACATAGCACTCAGTAAGTAAGAGTACCAGACAGGTAGAACTAACCTTCTTGGATGTTTAATAGCCATACTTTGAGCCTTACACTAATCTGGTCAGAGGTACTTAAAGGAGGGTTTTTGCTCCTTACCCTCCAAGGTCTACTAAGTTCCAGGGGACCATGGAACATCTCTCAAAATGTCCTGTTTCTGTGGTGAGTCACTTGTCCTCCTGTACAGAAAGGCCGTGGAGACTCCACCAGATGGACTTGAACCAGTGTAGAGTCTAGAAAGAGGAGGGACAACTCAGAGGAAACATTTTCTCCATGCCTCCAGATGAAGCCAGCCATAGTCATGCAGGACCTTTGACCTCTCTTCACATAGATGGAACTGGTTAAAGAAAGGAGTCAGGGGATCCTCCTCCCAAGCCCATGTAATCCCCGAGAAACAGATCCTCCAAGGACCTGAAGAGTAAAAACAAATTGGTTTTTTTGAGCCAATTGTATGATCTTAAACACCCCAAACGAAAGTATAACCAAAGATTAAGGTGATCAGTATATTTCTTTAAGAGTTCAAGGGATTACGCTTCCAAGACATTAGGCTTAAGTCCATATAAAATGTGATTTAGACAATTATTTCCCATTGATGGTTTTGTTTCTAAGCAGAAAGTACTGCTCAGATGTAAGACTTCAAATATTGGTCTGCAATACTGTAGTGCACACCTGTAGCTAAGGGAGATAACCCACTATTGTTCTAAAATGATAGCTAAATTTCTTTTCTCCCCCTATCCAGAGGTTTTTGTGAGGGAACTGACATGGATTCTCACCACTCCACCAGCTATCAGAGCCTGAAAACAAATCCTGAGTCCATCAATCTCAAGTCTAGCCTTGGCAGTCAAAGGAAAATGAGGAGGAACCCAAAAGAGGGATGCTTTTGGAAGCTCTCACCAAGAAATCCCAATTTACTCTGGTATGAACATTTGATATTTGCCCTGTTCTGACTTTTTCTGGTTCCTTGTCTAGAACTTGTAACGTGGACTACTCTTGACTTCACATGTCCTTCTCATCCCCTATTTACAAGACAAGGACTTTTTTCCCTCCCTACAGATAAGAGCTATGCAATTTTGGAGTCTTTTAGATAGACTCACTGAAGGGGTACCCCAATTGCCTCACCCTGCATCCCTGTTCAGCATGGAAGAAGCCAGAGCAGCCTGCATCCCAATTCCTTATCGGCAATTTAGGTATCCTCTTCATAGGATGGTTTGATAAGAATAGGGAGTAGGAATTAGCTAGGCAGTTAGGGTAAAAAAGACCCCAAAGGAAAGTATCCAGTTTCTTGGCTAAAAGTGAAAATGTCCTTGGGCCTCTTAGCGATGTACTCTGTTCCAAAGGCCAAAAATATCAAAAGCATTTGGGAGCACTTATCTAATCCCTAAAAGAATTTAGGATTACCTCTTCAGAGGGGGGAATGTTAGAGTAGCAAAAAGCCCATTAAAAATGAAAGAAAGAAAGAAAGAAAGAAAGAAAGAAAGAAAGAAAGAAAGGAAAGAGAAGAGAAGTCAGAAAAGTGATGGGGAGTTATGGGAGGTCTTTGATTGGAGGGAGTGTGCATGGAGTTGATCAAAACACCTTATATGAATGTATGAAATTCTCAATAAAGATTTTTTTTAAGTTAAAAAAAAGAGTAGGGGTATTGTTAGGATTAGGTGTATAATTAGTTTTATGGTTAAGGTAAGAGATAGGGCTGAGGTTAAGGCTAGGTTTATGGCAAGGGCAAGCAATATGTCTAGGGTTAGGCCTAGACTTAGGCCTAGGGCTATGGTTAGGATATGTTTAGGGTTAGGTTTATGGAGAGGGCTAGGGCTTAGGCTTAGGGTTATGGTTTAGGTTAGTGCTATGATTAGGGTTAGAATCAGGTCTAGGGTTATGGCTACCCCTAGGTTTAGGGCTAGGGATTCATCTAAGGCTATGTTTAGGTTTAGGGTGATGGTTATGGCTAGGTTTAGAGTTAAAGATTAGGTTTAGGACCTGGGTTAAGGCTATAGTTAGGGCTAGGGTCAGGGATAGGTTTAGGGCTAGGTTTAGTAGTAGGGTAATGGCTAGGTATAGGCCTATGGCACAGATAAGAAATAGGGCTAGTTGTTAGGGTTAGGGTTATGGTAAGGGTCAGTGTCAGTCCTAGGTTTAGGGCTAGGTCTAGGTATAGGGTTATGACTAGGGCTAGTGTTAGGACTAGGGTTAAGTCGAACTAGGTCTAGGGTGAAGGCTAAGGCTATGGCTATGGTTAGGGCTAGAGGTAGGAATAGGATTAGTGCTAGGGTTAGGGATAGGTTTATGGTTAGGTTTAAGGTAGGGCTAGAGCTTAGGCAAGGTTAAGGTTCAGGCTAGGCTTAGTATTAGGTTTAGGGTTAGTTCTAGGCCTAGAGCTATGGATAGGGATAGTGCTAGGGTTAGGGTTAGGGTTAAGTTCAGGTCTAGGTTAAGGTCTAGGGCTAGGGATAAGGTTATGGTTAGAACTAGGGCTAGGACTTGAATTAGGGCTAGGGCCCAACTTAGGCCTAGGGCAAGGGCTAGATTTAGGTTCTGTTTGTAACTGTGCACTTTTCATTAATGATCACTACAGTTCTATCTAAGCATTTAGTACAATGGATAAGAAATCCACAGAACAGCTATCTGTATCACACCATCCATTTCACTATTAGGGAAGGAAGCTATGCCAGGTAGGTCATTCAAGGTGTTAGAGAAGATGACAAATCAGCTGAATTTGTAACTGTTTACCTTTCCTTAGTAAATACTATAGTTCTAGCTGAGCATTTAGTACAATGGAAATGAAATGGAGGGAGTGATTGTGTATATTACACATTCTTTTTCACTTCTAATGAATAAATCTATGCCAAGTAGGCAATTCAAGATTTTAAAGATGACCTATTACCTACATTTGTAACTGTTTGCTTTTCCTCTAGTAAAGTCTAGTATTTTATTGTAGATTTGGTACAATGGGAATGAAACGAAAGGAATGGCTCTGTACCACGTTTCTCTTCACATTTAAAGTTTTGAAAAGTAGATCAAACAAGTTGCTTTCGAAGATATAATATCACCTGAGGTTGTAATTGTTTGCTTTTTCTTAGTTCACACTATAGTTCTATCATAGCCTTGTGTTCAATGGAAATTAAATCAAAGGAATGGCTGCGTGTATTGTTACTTTTCACTTCTAAGGAAGAAATCTATTCTAAGTAGTTCAATAAAGGTGTTTAAGAAGAAGACAAATCATCTGAATTTGTAAGCATTTACATACCCTTAGTGATTACTACATTTCTATTTAAGCACTGAAGGAACAGCTGTCTATATCATACATTCCATTTCACTATTAAGGAAGAAATCTCTGCCAGGTAGGTCATTCAAGGTGTTAAAGAAGATGAGTTTGTAACTGTTTGGTTTTCCTTAGTAAACACTCTAGATCTATCTAAGCATTCAGTACAATGGAAATGAAATGGAAGGAACGACTGCCTGTATCACATGGTCCTTTTCACTTCTATGGAAGGCTCATTCAAGATGTTAAATTAGATGACATTTCACAAGAGTTTGTAACTGTTTGCTTTTCATTGGTATACAATATAGTTCCATCATAGCATTAAGTACAAAGGAAATTTTTTTAAACAAAGGCTCTGTGTATCACATGTCCTTTGCCCTACTAAGAAAGAAAGCTATGAAAAGTAAGGTTATGGTTAGTTTTAGGTATATGACTAGAGCCAGGGTAGAGTTAAGGTTGGGGCTAGGTTTAGGGTGCAGGTGTCCTAATTCTAGGCCTAACCCTAGTCCTCACCCTAACCCTATACCTAACACTAACACTAATGTCTAAACATACCCCTAAACTAGGGACTAGCCCTAACCCAAGTCATAGTCATACCAAGCCAACCCTAACCCAAATTTAACCTTATCCCTAATCATAGCACTAACACTGTCCCTAGATCTAACTGTATCATTAACACTAACCCTAAACCTATCCCTATCCCTAATCATAACCCTTACCCGAACCACAACACTAACACTAGTACTACATTGTGTTTAATGTTAGGGTAAGTTTTAGGGTAGGTAAGGGCCAGGGCTAGGACCTGGGTTAAGTTTAGTGTTATGGTTACAGCAGAAGTCAGGGCTATGGTTTGGGTATCAATTAAGGGTAGGATTTGGGTTAAAGCTGCGATTAGTGTTAGTGTTTGGGTTAAAGACAGAGCTAGTGATCCAGTCAAGTTTAGGATTTGGTATATTTGTTAGGGATTGCATTGGTTTTAGGTTTATGATTAGGGATAAGGTAAGGGCAATAATTTTGGTTAGGGTGTGATTTTGATGTTGGGTTAGGGATGATGTTAGGGTTAATGGATTATGAGTTAGGGTTATGGGTTTCAGTAAGAGTTGGGTTTAGGGTTGAAACTGGGGTTAATGTTAGGGTTAGAGTTAGGGATATGGGTGGGTTTAATGTTAGTGTTAGGTATAGAGATAGGATTATTCCTAGGTCTAAGTCGAGCATTAAGTCTAAGGTTAGGTTGGAGCTATGGCTGGGATTAAATTTAGGGTTAGACTTCAGATTGTGGCTATGTCTAGGGTTAAGATTAGCATTAGGGTTAGGGAAAGTGGTAGGTGCAGGCTTAGTTTTAAGTTTATTTTTTTTAATTTTTTAAAAATTTAATAACCATATGATTAGAAGAAGCATTTCATTAGAGCTTTAACATGTTCAGTAACACATTCCAGAGCAAGGATACATCTCTTTCAAAGGTCGCTGTAAATTTTTAGGTTCACAGTTAAATTAATATAG
>NW_008333781.1:1282146-1287551 GCF_000622305.1 Nannospalax galili
ATAATTACATGATTAGAAGAAGCATTTGATTACAGCTTTAACATATTCAGTAACACACTCCAGAGCAAGAATACATCTCTTTCACAAGTGGCTATAAGTTTCTAGGTTCACAGTTGAATTAATACAGTTATACAATATTGAACACAGTATGTCCTGTAAGACATAAAATTGAATGAGTTTTTTAACCTTTAAAAAAGAGGTCCATTTCATTTTAGAATATGTTGCTCTTTGCAGAAAGACTCATTGTTTTTGCTACTAACACTGAGATGTTGGCACATGCATCTCTAATCTGTATGCATCGGTTTATTACTAGTCATAATCGGTTACACTTGGATTCTTGGCGCCTGTGTATGTCTATAAAGTCATCAGGTGGATTTCAGTGGTAATGTTTATCACCTCTACTAATTAACACAACATAAATTTCCATGCTTCCTCCTCAAATATAATACATTTTTTATTTGTTGATTTTTTTTTGGTGTGTGTATATCACATAGAACATCCCAAACCATCTTGTTCAACTACACACCCACTTCCCAGATGGCACTCCCCGATAGCCTTCCTCCCCTGACTAGAGCCCTTATACTCTGTTATCCCTGCTATTGTCTGCTGTGTTGTTGGCACCCCAGCCTTTCCCCACTACTTGTCCATCTGGTGAATCTAGTCAGCCTATCTAGAGGTCTTTGTTTTAAGAAGGTCAGCTGTTCCTTCTCTAGCAGCAATCAGTTGTCAATATTCCTTTAGATAAGATTGGGGTGTGCTGTTCATTTCCCCTGTTCTGTGTTGGGTTACTATCTGGGAGTCCCTTTGGCTACACTTGCCAACAACTAAAAAGAAGGTATCACCTATCTGGCATTATTTCCTGTTATGTAGCCTTTAGCTATACATATGGACTCTTAAAAAATTATATTAGTCCCTTTAATCTTTGGTTATACTTGCCTTTTGGGTGTTTAAGGCCATACATTTGGCCCAGATAAACGGATTTATTTTTACTCTTAAGGTCTTTTGAGGATCAGTTCCTCAGGGGTCACATGGTCTTGGGAGGACAGCTGGCTCCTTTCTTTTACAAGTTTTGCCTATGCGAAGATATGTCAAAGGTCCTGCTTGACCATGGCTGGCTTTGCTTGAAGCATGGAGGAAATGATTCCTCTGTGTTGACCCTCCTCTTTTTAGACTGGACACTGGTTCAAGAACATCTCATGCACTCTACTAGGCCTCCTTGATCAAAAGGACAGGTGGCCCACCACAATTACAGGACATTTTGAGAGATGCTCATAGTCCTCTGGAACTAGTTGACCTAGGAGGGCAAGGAGCAAAAACTGTCCTTTACGTCTCTCTGACTAAATTATTATTGGCCTCAAAGAATGTCTGTTAAACATCCAAAAAAGTTAGTTCCACCAGTCTGCTAGTTTTAATTACTGTGTGTCATGTAGACAAATCTTGGGCAAAGACCAATTGTTCTCAGATAAACCTTACTTAGACATATATTTCTTGATCTGCTATGTATAATCTGTCAATAGGTTATTGGAGTAATATTTTGCCTCTGGTTTTTAAAACAAGCTAGGCATTATTTACCTCTCTCATTGTCTCACCCCTCCATCATGGTTTCCCCAATTAAGGTACCCCCATTTCCCCCCTTTCTCCCTTAATAATTCCCTTCTCCTACGGTCCTACCTCTCTTGAGTTCCTTCTTTCCCTTTATCCCCTAGGTTCCTTGTATACCCTTCCCTCCCCCCTGCCCTCCCTTAAACTAACCCAATTTTTATCCATACCTCCCTTATTAAGGCCTGTTTCCTACTGTTCTCCTACTGTTCTCTTTCAAATTCTTTCTTTTCCTTTACCCTTTGTTTCCTTTCCATTATCCTTGTTCCTGTACTTATGTCTGGATACATACTCACTTATAACAGTTTGGTTCTAAGATCCATATATGAGGGAGAACATATGTCAATATTTTTTCTGAGTCTGTGTTACTTCACATAGTATAACAGTTTCTAGTTCCATCCATTTCCCTGCAAATTTCATTATTTCATCTTTCTTTACTGCTGAGTAAAACTCAGTCGTATAAATGAACCACATTTTCATTATCCACTCATCAACTGAGGGACACTTAGGTTGCTTCCATCTCTTAGCTATTGTGAAAAGAGCAGCAACAATCACGGATGTACAAGTGTCTCTGCAATAGGACGAGTTCTTTGGGTATATGCCAAGGAGTGGTATAACTGGGTCAAATGGTAGTTTCATTTGTAGTTTTTTGAGAGTTCTCCACACTGCTTTCCAAAGGGGTTGAACAAGTTTACAGACCCACCAGCAGTGGATGAATGTTCCCCTCTCCCCACATCCTCTCCAACATTTGGTATCATTTGTTCTCTTGATCTTAGCCTGTCTTACTTGGGTAAGATGAAATCTTAAAGTGGTTTAAATTTGCATTTCCCTATTTATTAGTGATGTTGAACATCTTTTAAGATGCTTCATAGCCACCTTTCCTTCTTCTTTTGAGAACTCTCTGTTCAGCTCAATGGCCTATCTTTTAATTGGGTTACTTGTCTTAATTCTCTGTTTTTTGAGTTCATTATATATTCTGGATATTAGCCTCTGTCAGATGTGTCACTGGTGAAGATTTTCTCGCATTTGGTGGGTTTTCTCTTCACTTCCCTGGTTGCCTCCTTTGATGTACAGTAGGTTTTTAGTTTAATGAGGTCCTGTTTTTAAATTCTTTCCCTTGTTTCCTGAGCAACTGATGTCCAGTTTAGAAAATCCTTTCCTACACCTATATCTTGTAGGTTTTTGCCAAAGTTTTCTTCTAACAGTTTCAGGGTTTCAGGCTTTACATTGAGGTCTTTGATCCATTCGGAATTGACTTTTGTGCAAGGTGAAAGACAGGGGTTTAGTTTCATTCTTCTACAGGTGGAGATCTAGTTTTGCCAGCACCATTTCCTGAGCATGCTGTCTTTCCTCCAGTGAACATTCTTGGCCCCGTTGTCAAATATCAAGTGGCTGAAATCTTATTTACTCGTATTTGGGTCTTCAATTTTGTTCCATTAGTCTATGGGTCTATTTTTCTGCCAGTGTCATGTTGTTTTTATGACTATAGCTCTGTAATACAGCTTAAAATCTGGTATAGTAATCCCCCAGCATTGCTCTTAGTGCTCATCGTTGCTGTGGCTATCCGAGGTCTTTTGTGCTTCCATATGAATCTTAGGATGGTTTTGTCCAATTCTGTGAAAAATGTCATGGGGATTTTGACTGGCATTAGATTGAATCTATAAATGGTTTTTGGTAGGATGGTCATTTTCACAATATTAATTCTTTGAATTGATGAGCATGGGAGGTCCCTCCATGTTCTGATGTCTTCCTCAATCTCTTTCTTTAAAGATTTAAAATTTTCATTGTAGAGGTCTTCAAAGTCTTTGGTCAGGTTTATTCTGAGATATTTTATTTTTTGCAGCTATTTTGAAGGGGAGTGTTTCCATGTGCTCTTCCTCTGATTGCTTGTTATTGGCAAATAGAAAGTCTACAGACTTTTGTAGGTTGATTTTGTAATCTGCCCTTTACTGAAAGTGTTAATAATTTCTAGGAGTTTTGGGGTAGAATTTTTGGCACCTCTTAGATATAATATCATATCATCTGCAAAAAGGGATAATTTGATCTCTCCTTTTCCAATTATTACTCCTTTAATTTCTTGCTCTTATCTTATTGCTCTTGCAAGACTTTCAAGCATTATGTTAAACAGAACTGGAGATAGTGGACATCCTTGTCTGGTTCTTGATTTCAATGGGAATGCTTCCCATTTTCTCCATTTAGAGTGATATTGGCTGTGGGTTTGTTCTCTATGGCTTTAATTGTGTTGAGGTATGTTCCCTCCAGTCCAATTCCCTCTAGGACTGTGAACATAAATGCATGTTGAATTTTGTCAGATTCTCTGCATCTGTTGAGATGACCTTGTGGTTCTTTTCTTTGAGCCCATTTATATTATTTATGATGTTTATTGACTTACATATATTGAACCATCTTTATCTCTGGGATA
Source organism: Nannospalax galili (assembly GCF_000622305.1). Taxonomy (NCBI): domain Eukaryota; kingdom Metazoa; phylum Chordata; class Mammalia; order Rodentia; family Spalacidae; genus Nannospalax; species Nannospalax galili. Next base: position 1,286,168 of record NW_008333781.1, read on the forward strand.
AATCTGACTTAATCATGGTGGATGATCTTTCTGATGTGTGTCTGTATGCGGTTTGCAAGTATCTTGTTGATAATTTTGACATCTATGTTCATTAAGGATATGGGTCTATAGTTTTCTTTTTGACTGTATTTTTACCTGGCTTTGGTATTAGAGTGATGCTGGCTTCACAGAAGGAATTTGGAAGTTCTCCCTCCATTTCTATCTTTTTGAATAAATTAAATAGTACTGGATGTAGATCTTCTTTAAATGTCTGATAGAATTCTGCCGTAAATCCATCTGGTCCTGGCCTTTTTTTCGTTGGGAGGTTTTGTATTACTGTTTCAATTTCTTTTAGTGTTATGGGTCTGTTTAATTTGTTAGTCTCTTCTTGGTTAATTTTAGTGGTTCCCATGTCTTTACATATCCATCCATTTCTTTTAGATTTTCAAATTTAGTAGCATAGAGGTTTTTAAGGTATTCCCTTATAATGTTCTGTATCTTTCCAGTGTCTGTTATGTTTCCCCTTTTATCTCTGATTTTGTTGATTTGGAGGTGCTCTTTCTTTCTTTTGGTTAACTGGGCTAGCAGTCTGTCAATCTTGTTTATCTTTTCAAAGAACCAGCTCTTGGATTAATTGATTCTTTGCATTATTTTCTTTCTTTCTATTTCATTAATTTCTGCCCTGATTTTTGTTTTTTCTTCTTGTCGGCTGGGTTTGGGTTTCATTTGCTGTTGTTTGTCAAGTGTCTTGAGTTGCAATGTTAAGTCATTTATTTGTGTTCTTTCAGATTTTTTGAAGTAGGCACTTAGATCTTTAAACTTCCCTAGAAGGACAGTTTTCATCGTTTCCCAGAGGTTTTGTTTTGTTGTACTGACCTTTTCATTTAGTTCCAGGAATACTTTTATTTCATTCTTAATTTCTCTTTTGACCCATTCATCAGTTAGGAGTGTGTTATTTAATTTCCATGTGTTCATGTGGTGATTAGGGCTTCCTCCAGTTTTGATTGTAAGCTTTATTTCATTGTGGTCTGCTAGAATGCATGGAATTATTTCAATCTTTTTGTATTTGTGGTTTGTTTTGTGCCCCAGTATATGATCGATTTTGGAGAAGGTTCCATGGGGTGCTGAGTAGAAACTATGTCCTTTTGTGCTTGGGTGGAATACTCAGTAGATGTCTAAGTACATTTGATATATAGTATTGTTTAATTCAGATGTTTCTCTGTTAACTCTCTGTCCTGTTGACCTATCTAACGGAGACAAGGGTATATGGAAATCCCCTACTATTAATGAGTTTGGATTAATCTTGGTCTTAAAGTACTGTATTATTGTTTTTATGAAGTTGGGTGCACCAGAGTTTGGTGAATATATGTTCATGATTGTAATATCTTCTTGATTTATTGTTCCT
>NW_008333781.1:1287986-1330810 GCF_000622305.1 Nannospalax galili
TTCAGAACTCTCTATAGTGCTGGTTTTTTGGACATGAATTCTTTCAGCCTATTTATGTCATGAAAGATTTTTCTTTCCCCTTCGACTATAATAGACATTTTGGCTGGGTATAGTATTCTTGGTTGGCATCTGTGGTCATTTAAAACTGGGAATACTTTGTTCCAGGCTCTTCTGGCCTTCATAGTTTGCACTGAACTGAAAAGTTGACTGTAATCCTAATGGGTTTTCCTTTATGTGAATTGTTGTTTCTCTTTTGCAGCTTTCAGTATTGTCTCTTTGTTTTGTACATTTAGTGATTTTAGTATGAAGTGCTGTGGACGGTTTCTTTTCTGGTCCTGTCTGTTTGGTGTTCTATATGCTTCTTGTATTTGTATGGGCATGTCTTTCTTTAATTTTGGGAAATTTTCTTCCATGATTCTGCTGAAGATCTGGTCCATGCCATTATCTTGGGATTCTTCACCTTCCTATATGCCTATGATTCGTAAGTTTGGTCTTTTTATGGTGTCATACAATTCCTGCATATTCCATTCTTGTGCTTTTTAAATTTTTTCATAATCTTTGCTTGAGTGGTCTAGTTCATCCACTTTATCTTCCAGTCTTGAAACTCTGTTTTCCACTTCATTCAACCTATTTCTATTGAGGAGGCTTTCTCCTGTAATTTCTAATTGGCTTACTGAGTGTTTCACTTCCTTCTTCATTTCAGCCTGCGTAGTCTTCAATGCCTCTAGCTCTTTTCTGAGTTCATTCAGAAGTTTATCCCTATCTTCCTTCAGGTCTTTGATTTCTTTGTGTCTTCTTTAAATTCACTGAATACTTTTATGTTATGGAAAATCTTGTGACTTATTTTGCCTTTTGCCTTACATACTTATTATGCTGGAATGCATTGCTTCTAATGGGGCATCTGGCCCACTAGAGTGCAATAGGATACTAGTCTGCCATGCTAATAAGGGATCCCATATGCTGTGTTGTGATTGGACTATTACCCTTATATAAGCCTGTACTTTCTTGCAGTAAAGCAGATCTGTGTCACTGAACCTGGTCTCCTTTGCCTGAATGCGGTGACCCTGGTGTAGATTCCTCACCAGCCCTGGGATCCAGACTGGATGACTGATCAGAGAACCTAAAAGAGCAGGAGAGTGGCCATAGTGGGAGGAGAGCAGCCACAGGCGGCAACCACACCTGGCACCTAAACATGGGACTGGGACCCCCTCCCCACAGAGCTGTAACACTCTCAGCTGTAACACCTTGGGCTCCCAATGCCCCCTTTCTAGGTGTTCTTTCTGTGGTTGCTCACTGCTTTTGTTTTGTTCTGCTTTTTCTTCCGGTTCACGATATTTGGTTGGGCGTGCCGCTCCTGTCTCCACCGATCATCTCCTTGAATGGTTCCTGAGTCCCTTTGGGTATGTCTTGCAGGGTGAGTGACCTGTGGTATGGGGAATAGTCACCCAGCTGCTGTCAGCCCCTGCGCTGCTGCACTGGTATCTCTCCTCAGGAGTAGGCAAATTAGGGTAACAGAAAAGGATGCAACTAAGGTTTTAGATGAAGTACTAGATCTTGCTCCCTGGTTTACAGATGCTTGTTGCTGGGATCCTGAACAACGGGCTTGAATTTTATTCTTGGCCCGGTGTAGAGAAGTCAGGGAGGGACGCCCACAGTCTGGCCTGTTCTACACCATTGTGACTGCCATTCTGGCCTCCCTTTGGGGAGTTCCCCCTGAAGCCCCTGAACAGGGAAGTCTCCTATTAGAGATAGATGAGGAAATACAACAACAGGACGCTGGGGACGGCCTGTCCCAGGCATTTCCAGTTAAAACAAAACTAATGGATTCTTCTTCTGATGAAATTGTGACTGTTAATAATGATATAAAAAATGAAGAATTGGGGTTGAGAGCTCCCCTGATGAAAAACAGGAAGTCAAGATCGCCTCTGCCCTGCCATTACAGGGTGGTAGCTACCCTCTGCCATCTTCTATTGGCTTTGATAAAAAACAGGAAGTTAAGGCAGCCTCCGCTCAACCATTAAAGGGTGATGGCTACTTTCTGCCATCTTGCCCTGGCTTTAAGGAAGTTCCCCTCCAGTCCATTTACCCTCCCTTCTGGAGGAGGACTGGAAGCCCCTCCCACCTAGGCCCCTCTTTCATGATACAATGAGAGATTTTCCACAGTTCTTCCCAGTTACTGTCAATCAGGGAAAACAGAACCCCAATGTCTGGAATCCGTATTCTCATGATACCTTAAGGAAGCTGCGTAAGGCAGCAGTTGAGGATGGCATTCACTCCCCCTGGTTTGATCAGTTGTTAGATACAATCAGTCATTCAGCCAATACCCCGTATGATTGGCAGAATATTGCCCGTGCTTGCTTACAGGGAGGTGATTTCCTTTTATGGAAAGCTGCTTACCAAGATGAATGTGAACAACAGGGAGAGTGCAATAGAAATGTCAATGTCCAAAACATTGGAATTGATGCTCTAGTAGGATGTGGCAATTTTGTGACCCCCCCCCCAAGCTCAGGCACAGGGACCTTCCCACTACTTTGAACAAGTATGGCTTTGCGCGCTATGAGCATTTTGAAGTATGCTGACTTGCGGTGATACCAAATTAACCAAATTGATACAAAAACCAGGCGAGTCTTTCTCTGATTTTATTGAGAGATGCCAACAAAGTATAAATAGAAAGATCAGTCATCAGGGAGCTGCCGATGCCTTTCTCAAGGATCTTGTATATGAAGGCTGCTCTACAGAGTGTCACCTTGCCATAGGACCCATTAGACACAAGGATGTCCCTGAATCGATTCTGGCCTGCCGAGATGTGGGGACCACTCGGGCCCATGCTGCAGCCCTTGCTGAGGCACTGGCTGCTCATCAGCCACAGGCCAAGATGGACAAAGGCAAATGTTGGGCCTGCAGGGGACAGGGCCATTGGTCACGTACCTGTCCTAATAAGATTATGAAAGAGGCCAAAATGAGCCAGGTTCCCCCTTCAAAATGCCAGAGATGCCGCAAAGGCTTTCATTGGGCAAGAGAATGCAGGTCTAAGGTGGATGCAGATGGTAAAGCCATACAAAAGGTGCCTTTAAATGGGCAACGGGGTGCCTCTCAGCCCCACCCCAAAGAGAGGGAGTAAGGGAATACACCCCCCACGTCCAATGGATGATACCCATTGATTTGCATAAGCCTAAGATGCAACTTTCCCTAGATGGCCATAAGTTTAAAGGCCTAATTGATACAGGGGACGATATTACTGTAATCAGACAGGAAGAAGCCTTGTCTCACTGGCACCATAAGCCTGGACCCCCTATACAAGGTGTTGGGGGCTTACAAAATACTTTACAGGTCCAACGTCCTGTGGTCTGGACTGACCTGGATGGCAATACAGGAGCTATTAAATCGCTCTTAGCTGCAGGGCTTCCCTATAACCTGTGGGGGAGAGATATCCTTTGCAATACGGAGGTTGTTCTAACTACCAATGACAAAGCCTTTTTTGATGACCACATTGTAGACCAGCAGTTAGGTAATGCCCCCCACCCCCACCACCAATTCTAACAGCCACTGATCCACTGCCCAAGCCACCCCACATCAAACTAATGTGGGACACTAAAGATCCCATATGGGTGGAGCAGTGGCCTCTTCCTTCACATAAATTAGCTCATTTGATCTCCTTGGTCCAGGAACAGTTATCCTTGGGTCATATTGAGCCCTCACTTAGTCCTCATAATTCTCCCATTTTTGTTATACAAAAGAGATGAGGAAAGTGGAGACTTTTACATGATTTAAGGGCTATTAATGAGGATATGATGCCTTTAGGGGCCCTTCAACTGGAACTGCCTCACCCTACTGCTATTCCCAAAGAATGTGCAATTATTATTATAGATATTAAGGACTGTTTCTTCTCTATTCCTCTTCATAATGATGATAAGCCCCATTTTGCCTTCTCTATACCTGCCACTAACCATAACCTTCAAGTTCAATGGTATCAATGGAAGGTATTGCCTCAGGGCATGAAAAACAGTCCTACTATCTGCCAATATTATGTGGCCCATGCGTGCAGACCTTTGCTGACTGAGGTTTATATTTTACATTATATGGATGACATTCTTATCGCCCATAAGGATCCTAAGATCTTACAAGGAGCTTTTCAAAAACTCAAAACAAACCTTCAGGCATTAGGTCTTACTATTGCAGCAGATAAAATACAGTTAAATGCCCCTTATACCTTTTTGGGCCACTCTATTCAAGATGTCATCGGCTCCTGTTCTTACCTTACCAGATGAGATTACACTTTCAGAGGTGCAGACCCTTTGTGGCAACATCAATTGGATACGGGGCTTCTTACCCATGTCCACAGAAGAGCTTACACTGCTCTTTGACCTCTTGCGGGGTACTGATATGGTCTCCAGTCCCCTCAAGGTCTCTCCAGAGGCACGTGTTGTCACAATGATCAAGTCTCACCTGTCCCAAGCATTTATAAATAGGATACAGCCAAAGTTGCCCATCCAAGCACTGGTTATTCCTACTAAAAACACCCCTTTGGGAGAACTGTGGCAGACCCAGGGCCCCCTGATATGGGTCCACTCTTCATGGAGCCAACTTCACAAGGTCACCCCGGCTATTGAGTCATGGGCTATGCTAGCCCTTAAACTTTTCCACACCTCCCACCTTTTGTATGGCCGCGAACCCAAATCATTGATTCTTCCCCTTCCACTTCATATGCTACAGTCATTGTTCCCTGACAACCCTGGCTTCCAAACTCTCCTACTCGTCTATCAGGGGAAATATGACAATCATATGACAAACATAAACTCCTTCAAGGAATAAGACAGTTTCCCCTGTCCCTATTTCCCCAGGCATTCCCAAAGTGTAACCCTCTTCCTAAGGCTCCCCTAATCTTTACTGATTCTAGTAAATGCAAATTTGGTTGTGTAATTTACCAGGAAGGACAACTCTCCTCACATAAGGCTTTCCCTTTCCAGGGATCTGTACAGCTCGGAGAGCTTTGAGCCATGTTACAGGTCTTTCGGGATCTCCCTACAACTCCCTGTAATATTTTTTTCTGACAGTGCTTACGTAGTTCAGACTCTAAAACATATGGCCTTTGCAGCTTTCTGGCCCAGCCAGAGTCCCCTTGATTTGTTACTCTTTTCATTACAACTATTACTCGAGCAGCACTCTGCCCCTTGGTATATTCAACACTTGCGGTCTCATACCAATCTCCTGGGACTTCTGGCAGACGGCAATGCTGCCATTGACAAAGTGGTCCTGAGTGCCATCCTAGACTCCACCCTAACTCAACAAGCTAGAGACTTACATGCCCGCTTCCACCTTTCTCCCCAAGCTACACATAGGCTCCTCCATACCTTGCTGATTCAGAGCTGTAAACATTTGGTCTGTGCATGCACCTCTTGTGCCCCTCTTTTACCTCTGGGACCATTACAACCTTTCAGAACTCTCCCTAGAGGCCTTGCCCCAACAAGATATGGCAAATGGACATCACTCATTTTTCTCCTTTTGGTAAGCTCAAGTATATCCATCATATTATTGACACTTATTCCAATGTCTATTTTGCGTTGGCCTGCTCTGGTGAGATGGCTTCTCATGCCATAAGGACTGTCAAATATGCCATGGTCCTTATGGGAATTCCTTGGCAAATAAAAACAGATAATGGTCCTTGTTATGTTTCTGCTACCTTCAGCCATTTTTGCTTTGACTGGAATATTAGGCATATACCTGGTGTCCCTTACAATCCTCAGGGTCAAGGGATTGTTGAACGTTGCTACCAAACACTCATAAAACAAATACAGAAAATAGGGGAAGACAATGATAAAGGACCCTGCTATAAGGACCCCAATTTTGTTATACAACGAGCTCTATTTGTATTAAATTTTCTAAAATTTGACTCCAATGGCCTCCCACCAGCAATAAAGCATTGGGGGGTGTTCACTCAGCCCACTCCTGCCCCCATGGTGAGATGAAAGGATCCTCTCACAAGTGAATGGAAAGGTCCACACCTTTTATTAACACAAGGGCGAGGCTATGCTTGTGTCTTTCCAGATAATCTTCCAGCCCCCATCTGGATCCCGGCCCAGAACATCAGAATTTCCTGTGATGGAAAACCTCCCTCCATAACTACCAACCCTGGAAATGGAAGCCATGACCTTGGAGGAAGCAGCACACCTCTCAACCACTGAGAGACCAGTCTCGCAGACCACAAAAGCCACCAACCTGGGGAGTCCTCGAACATCTCTCTCCGCAAACAGAGACATTAGCTAAGCTAAGTCCTCAATCTAGAGGAAAACCTTTGTCTGTGTTCCTTATTATGTGTTCCATCATTATCACTAACTCCTGATTTTTGGACCCTGCATTGTTAAGGGTCTTTATAATTTTGTTAAAACTCACATTTCTCTGGTTCAGTTAGCTGTTGCCCTGCCTCCAGACCTTGCCAGGTATGTCTCGGCAGACAAGGACCCACTGTTCCTTGCCCTTACCAACCTACAATAATAGACATATGAAAATTAAGGCTTGAGCATAGGTGTAAAATCTTATGGAACAACCATGCAATGGACCTGAGACAACGGCCTTACTGCCGGAGCCACAGGAAATGCCTTGCAATATATACTCCTGTTGGCAGACTGTGAGACTGATGCCTAGAACTTGACACTCTCTAATCCTCATCATAACCCCAGATGGGATGACCCCACTCCATCGGCTTTTATTGAATTCTTAGGCCCTTAAGAGGCCTTTGCAAGGGCCAAAGCTTGATACACTGCCTCTCCCTCTGCTGGACCATACCAAGGGGCTCACCCTTCGAGGGCTGGTAGTCAATGACAGGTAAGATCCCAAAAGATGGACAACCTAAGACAGGCACAGTCCCTAATGCTGGGTGACCCTTGAGGTGGGGACAATGCCAAGGCAAAGAACCTCAACTCCCACTGGTTGGCATGTAGTTGGCCCAGCCTGCTCTCGAGAGAACTCACCATCTTGAAGGATGGGACCCACAATAGGGATCAATCCCTTGCCTATGCTGCCACATACAACCCCTGGACTGATGTCAGTATATATTCTGAACTGTGCCTCACTCTAAAAATGAAAAAAATAGAGGCGATGTTGTGGAAAATCTTGTGACTGATTTTGCCTTTTGCCTTACATATCTATCATGCTGGAATGCATTGCTTCTAATGGGGCATCTGGCCAGCTAGAGTTTAATAAGATACTAGTCTGCCATGCTAATAAGGGATCCCATATGCTGTGTTGTGATTGGACTATCACCCTTATTGCAATAAAGCAGATCTGTGTCACTGAACCTGGTCTCCTGTGCCTGAATGCGGTGATGCTGGTGCAGACTCCTCACCAGCCCTGGGGTCCGGACTGGATGACTGATCAGAGGAACTAAAAGAGGAGAGGAGCAGCCATAGCCAGAGGAGAGCAGCCACAGCTGGTGACCACATTTTTATTATGTTTGTAATTGTTCTTTTGAGTTCCATGTACTACATTATCTCTAGGGGGTTCTCATTATACTCTTCTAGAGGACTATTGCTTTTGGTGGGGATATGTTATTTTGGTTTTTCATATTATTATTTTTTCTCTGTGATTTTTGACAGATTCTTTTGTAGTTTCTGATTCTTGTGTGAGACTCAAGCCTTCATGTTTAGGTCTGCTTCTTTTTATAAACTTTATGTGTCTTCGTGGTTTACTTTTTGGTCATGAAAAGCTGGTTCTCTCTTTTGAGTTTATATTGGAGTGGCCAGATTGCTTTTGTCTTCAGGAATTCCCAAAGAGGCCTAAGTCAGATGCTTTCAGGCTTTCTCCTGAGGTCTGGGTCCCTCCAGGAAAGATTTTGGCCTCAGGAATTTGGGGGTTGGACTGTCCTGGGAGCAGGGTCCTGAAAGATGTTGGTCTAGGACAGCTGGTGGCCATGCCACCCAGAGATGCAAAGGGAGATGGGGGCAGGAAGAGTCCCCAAGGGCTCCTGGGGACTGCACTGAGGAACTGGGTTTGTCTGGATGCAAAGAATCAGGAAGAGGAAAGGTTAGCCCTGGAGTCCAGGAAAGAGGCTAGTGGGTTGTGCAGCCCAGGGAAGCAGAGGGATGTGAGGGTGGGGCCAGGCCTGAGGGCTCCAGGGAGAGAGGCTGGCAGGTTGTGAAGACCAGGGAAGCAGAATGAGGTGAGGGTGGAACCAAGCCCAGAGGGCTCCTGGGAACCCCAAAAGGAACTGGGTTGGTCTGGATGGAAAGGATCAGGAAGCAGTAGTTGTTCCCCTGGTGCCTGGGGCACCAAGACAAGAAATGGGAGAAGTCATAGGCTCGGAAGTGAGACAGGCAGGGGAGATGGGAGGGTGAATGAGGCTTGGGGAGTCAAGGCGCCTTGGGGGGGCATGATCGGCTTACCCGGGAGAGAGGTCTGTGGGTTGTGCAGGCCCAGGGAAGAAGCAAGGCTTAATTTCAGTGAGTGTTAGGTAGTGATTTATGGTTATGGATACATTAGATTTAGTTGTAAGCTTAGAGGTTAGGCTTAAGGGTTAGGGTTATGGTTTGGGTTAGTTTTAGGGCTAAGGCAAAGTTTAGGTGTAGAATTAAGGCTATTTCAGATTTAGGGTTGGGCTAGTTCTAAAGTTAGGACTAGGCTTAATGTTATTATAAGTTTTAGTGTTAGGGATAGTTTAGTGTTATGGTTTTTTTGGGGGGTGGATTAGGATTAGGGTTGTTAGGGTTAAGGTTAGGGTTGTAATTATAGTTGTGTTTGTTTAGGGGTTATGTTTAGGCTTTGGCTTAAGTTAGGATTTAGGATTTGCATTAGTGTCACTATCAAGGTTAGTTTAAGTTTAGGGCTATAATTAGACTTATTGTTTGGAGTTATCCTAATGATTAGGTTTAGGTTGGGTTAATATAAGGTCTAGTATTAAGAATAGGGTTGGTTTTAGGGTTAGAATTAGGGTTAAGTTTATGTGTCAGGATAAGTGTAGGGCTAGGGCTGATATTTTCCTAGGAGTAGGCCTAAACTTCAGGCTAGGGTTAAATAAGGTGTAGCATTAGGGATGCTGTTATGGGTAGGGTAGGTTTATGGCTGGATTTAGCTGCTAGGCTAAGGCTAGGGCTAAGTTTATATTTATGATTATGGTCAGGGCTTCGAATAAAGTCAGGTTTAGAGTTAGGATTAGTGTTACAGTTGGGGTTAGGATTGGAATTCTGGCTAGTGTTAAGGTTAGGCTTAGTGGTTGAGTTTGTGATAAGCCTGGGTTTAGGGTTAGTTTTAGGGTTAATGTTAAGTTTAGGTTTGGGTTAGAGATGCTGTTAGGGCTATGATTAATGCCAAGGTAAAGGCTAGGTTTATCATTTGTGCTAAGGCTAATTGTAGGGCTATGGTTAAAGCTACATTAGGGTAGGTTTTAGGATTATATTCAGGGATATGGTTAGTATTAGGATTAGTATTCATGTTAGGATTAGAGAAACTGTTAATATTAGGGTTAAGGTAAGGACTGGGGTTAGGGCTATGGTTATGGTTGGACATGGAGTAGGGTTAGGGTTAGTAATTGGATTGAATTTAACATTAGGGCTAGGGTTAGGTGGAAATTTATGTTTAGGATTAGAGATAAAGTTAGTAATAGGGTTAGGGTTAAGGTTTGTTTAAGCATTAGGCTTAGTGTTAACTTAATATTAGGTTTAGATTATAGGTTTAGGGTTAGGTTTATGGTTAGGATTAGAATTAGTGTTAAGTTTATGGATAGGTTGTGGTTTAGGTTTAGCTTTAGCATGAAGGGAAGGGCTAGGACCTGGGCTAGGTTAGGGTTAGGGTTGGGGTTAAGTTTAGGGTTACTATTACAGTAATGGTTAGGAATAGTATTAGGGCTATATTTAGGGTTAGGGCTATGGCTAGATCAAGGGTTAGGATTAGGCTTAGGGTTAGGGTTAGAGTTCAGCATAGGGTTAGGATTGGGATGGGTTAGTATTAGGTTTAGGGTTTAAGGTTTAAGGTTAGGTGTAGGTTTAGCAATTAAGGTTAAGGTTAGTGTTATTGTTATTCTTGGGATAATGGGTGGGTTGTATTTAGGGCTGGTGTTAAGTTTAGGGCTATGGTAAGCGTTAGTTATGGGTTATAGTTAGTATTTGGTTTAAGGTTAGTACTTATATCTAGGGTTAAATTTAGGGTCAGTGTTAGGTAAAGGATTAATGACTATGGTTGTGGATAGTATATGTGTTTATGGTTAGGTTTAGGGTTAGGAAGTTGGTTTGGGGTTAGGATTTTTGATAACTTTTGGGTTAGTGTGTTAATGTTAGGGTTTAGCATTAGGTCTAGGACTAGGTCTAGGTCTAGGGCTAGGGCTAGGGCTAGTTGAGCTAGTCCCTAGGTGAGGGGTAAAGCTAATGTGATAGTAGTAGTTAGGGTTAATTTAGTATTTGGGCTAGGGTTAATGGTAGGATTAAGGTTAGATTTAGGGCTAGATTCAAGGCTAGGAGAGTATTAGGGGTAGGTTTGTGGTAGGGGTTAGTTTCAGATTTAAGTTGAGGGTTGGGTTTAGGCTAAGGAATGTACCTTTATGCTGAATTAATTTTGGGGTTAGGTTTAGGGTAAGTATTACAGTTTATGGTTAGTGTTACTGTTGCCATTACATTTATGATTAGGGTTAGGTTTAGGGTTAGAGTTAAAATTAGGTTTAGGGTTAGATTTAGTGTTACGATTAGGTTTAGAATTAGGGTCAGGGTTAGGATTAGTGTTAGAATTAGGGCTGTAATTAGGGTTAGCGTAAGGGTTAGTTAGGTTTCAGATTAGCATGGGGTTTAGGGTTAAGTTTAAAGATTACACTAGGACAAAGTTTGGGATTAGGAATAATGTTAGTATTATGTTTAGGATTAGTGTTAGGGTTTGGGTTAAGATTGGATTTTGGTTGGGTTTGTTTTTATGGTGAGGTTTAGGTTTAGGTTTAGGCTGGGACTAGGATCAGTGTTAGGCCTATGGCTAGGTTTAGTATAAGCATTAGGGCTGGGGCTAGGGCTAGCATTAGATTTAGGTCTAGCATTAGGATTATGGTTACGGTTAGGGATAAGGGTAGGGTTAGCATTTGAGTTACAAATTAAGAGGTTTAGGGGTTATAATTAATTTTAGTGTTAGTTTTGCCTTTGTTTGTATTAGGGTATAGAGTCATCATTAGGGTTATGGTTAATTTTATGCTTAGGTTTGGGTTATGGCTAAGTCTAGGACTAAAGTTAGCATTAATATTAGTATTAGGGTTAAGGCTATGGTTATGTTTAGTGCTCAGATGAGGGTTACAGTTATATTTAGGGACTGGGATACGTTAGGGATAGTTTTAGGGTGAGGCTACTTGGTTAGGTCTAGGACTGGGGTTAAGGTTAAAGGCTAGTGTAGGGATAGGGTTTTGGCTAGGGCTAGGGTTAGGGTTAGGACTTGTTAGGATGAGAGTTAGAGTTAGTGCTTGTCCTAGTTTGTTTCTTCATTGCTGTGACAAAATACTCTAACCAATACCAATGTGGTAAGGAAAGGATTTATTCAGCTTACATATCCAAGGTCACAGTGCATCAGGGAGCCCAAGGTAGGAAGTCAGGGCAGGAACATGGAGGCAGGAGCTGGAGCACAGACTATGGAGGAATGCTGCTTACTGGCTCACTCCTCTGGCCCCTGCTCAGCCTGCTTTCTTGAGCAATACAGGACCACCTGCCCAGGGGTGGTGCCCCCACAGTGGGTTGGGCACTCCCACATCACTCAACAATGAAGAAGATGCCCCACAGACATGGCCACAGGCCATTCCAATGAAGGCAATTCCCCAGTTAATGCTCTCTCAACCCAGGTGTGTCAAGTTGACACTAAATCTATCAAGCACAATTAACCCCTTGTCCACTTGACACACAAACACATCACTATTAAACTATAACCTTTCCAATTCTTGTCCCCAAGATATGATGTTAACATTAATATCACAACATAAGACAGTGCAATCTTAAAACCCCCACAGTCCTTAAAAAATACAAACTCTCAAAAGTCCATATTCTTTTGAAAAAGTCTCTTAACTGTGCGTGGGCTTCTATAAAATCCCAAACAATACTGTCTTATTTCGAAGGGAAGAATTGGACACACCTAAGCAAAACCAAATTCAAGCAAAGTAGCTCAAGGTTGAACATCTGGGATTCACTCACGATTCTCTGGACCCCAAAGGACTCTGGTAGCTCCAATTTTCTGACTCTGCCATCCACAGCACACACAGCTCATCTCACTGATCCAAGGCAGCTCCATTCCACACCTACTGTTATCCTTGGTGGCCATCCCACAGTCCTTGCATCTCCAAAAAGCTGGGGTCTCCACTGAAACTGAGACTGCACCCTCACCAATGGCTTCTTCTGGACTCTCGGGGTACAAAGCCTCAGATTCTCTCCATGACTCCTTCAATCCTGGGGTCTTCAGTGCAACTGAAGCTGCACTTTCACCTATGGCCTTTCCTGGCCTCTCAGAGTGCCAAGCCTCATTTGCTCTCTTTGACTCCTTCACGCTTTCAACACCAGAGCCATGCAGGAGACTCTTACACGTTACCAAGTCATTCTTCCAGCTTGAGATAGAGGTGCAGGTCCCTTCTCTATACTGACCCTGAGCAAATACCTCGCAGAAGACTTCACCAAAGTGATGCTGGTACCTTGTTACTTACAGCTGATTTTTCAGCCCCAGATAACCAGCATCAATTGTCCCAGTAAATAAAAGTTTTACTTCAGGTTCTGGTTATCTTTTTAATCACAGATGATTTGTCAGCCCCAGCCAACCAGAACCCACAGATTCTTAATTCAAAATCTCACACGAATAGCCCCAATAGTCTCCACTTCCCTTTGAAGCTTCACAAGCCAGGCCTCCATTGTCTACAACTCTTTCAACATAACTGTTCCAAGCTCCACAGCAACAAACTCTGAGCACTCAATGGCTTTTCCAGGCTAAAGTTCCAAACACTTCCACAGTCCTACCCAAAACAGGTCTGTCACAGCAATTCCCCACTCCTGGTACCACAATCTGTATTAGTCAGGGTTCTCCAAAGAAACAGAACTGGTAGAATGACTATATAGAGATTTATCAGCTTAGCTCACAGTATAGAGTCCGAGTAGTCCTACAATGGCTGCACCACACTGGAGAGACTGAGAATCTGTAATCGCTCAGTCAACAAGGCTGGATGTCTCAGTCCCAATCTGGCACTGAAGGGCTGATGAATTCCAAAAGATTGGCTAGTCTTCAGTCTACAGCAGTAATATGAACTCACCAGTGAGAGAGAAGGCAAGCAGTAAAAAGCAAAGTGTTCTCCTCTGCAATGGCCTACTATATGGGCTGCCATCAGAAGGTAACACCCACATTTAGGGTGTGTCTTCCAGCTCCCGATGATCCAATTAAGGAGATCTCTCTCATTTCAGTTAATCCCAGATCCAGTCAAATTGACACCCAGGATTAGCCATCAGAGTGTTATATTTAGTTTTAGTTTTAGGGATAGGGTAGGATTAGTGTTCTAATTTGTGCCCTGGATAGGGTTAGGATTGAGATTATAGATAGAGTTAAGTACTTTGATCATGTTAATGATTGGTCTTTTAAATTCTGCATCTAGGTGCTCCTCTGGGTAGTTCTCATTTTAGTACACTTCCGTAGGACTGGTGGGTTTGGGGTGGGGGCATATTCTCTTCGTTTTTCTTATTATCTGTTTTGCATTGTTATTTGGGAATATGGAATTTTTTGTTGGCTGTGAATGTGATGTGAAATTCTATTCTGCATTTGTTTAGTTGAAGTTTTGTTCTGTTTATATTGTTGATGTTGCATGACTGCTTATTGCTCAGGTGTGAATAGTTTGTTGGTGTGTGCTTAGTTTCTCAGTTTTGATTTTGTATTGGTGGGACAGGATGGTTCCAAGCTAGATTAGTGAAGTGTACTCTGGTGGGACAAAGGAAATTCAAGGCTATAGGTGTCCAGTGGCTGGGTTCTGGCAAGCTAGTGAGGAGGTCTCAGGTAGCAAGATCAGCAGGGGCTTCATAGATCTAAGGCTGATATGGGATGTAGTTAGGAGGTTAGTCCAGAAATCTGAGACAGAAGAGCAGGAGTGGCCCTAGGAACAAGGTAGGGTAGTAGGCAGGTCACTGGCTGGTAAATCAAGAGGGAGGCCAAGGGCAAGGAGGGGGTGGGGCTATCCTGGGGAGGATCTAATGAACTAGGCACAATAGGCATGGACCTGAAGCTAGAGAATTCAGCTAGTTTTGGTGCAGGAAATCAGAACAGATTGGGCCAAATCTACATTAGCATGCTAGTCTAGAGATCTGAATTTGGAAGAGCAGGACCCAGCTTAGACTCACGGCTATAATGGGAACAGTGTGGACCCAGCTTAGGTCCAAGGCTAGAATGGGGACAGTGTTTGGAGAATGGGACTGCTTGGTGTGTAGGGGAATCGAGGTGAAGTGGGCAGGGTCTGACTTACCAGGTACTAGGACGGTCTGTGGCAGGTAGATCAGGAGGCCAAGGCCACAGAGGGTTTAACAAACTAGTCAGAGTAGGTGTGGGACCTGAAGCTGAAGAATGCAGCTAGTCCAGGTGCAAGAGATCAGGACGTAGTAGGCAGTATCTGTGCTAGGAGACTAGCCCAGAAATCTGCATCCAGAAGAGCAGGAGTTGGCCTAGGCCAAGTCTAAAAGTGAGACAGCTTTTGGAGAGAGAATGGAGCAGTTCAGGGTGCAGGGGAATCAAGTCCCAGTGAGCAGAGTTTGACTTACCAGGGGAGTGGGCATGTTTATGGTGGGCAGATCAGAAGGCTTAGGTCAAGGAATGGGTGAGGACAGCTTTTGAAGAGTCTAACAAAATATGCAAATTAGGTGTGGACCCTGATGCTAGAGAATGCAGCTATTCTGCCTGCAGGGGATCAGGTTGTGGTGGGCAGCAACTGGACTAGGAAACTACTTCAGATCTGAAGCAGGAAGAACAGGCACAAGCCTAGCCCCAAGGATATATAGGGGAGAGCATTTGGAGAGACCCAACCAAGACCTTAAATCTAACCTTAATCATAAACATATTCCTCTTTTAACTATATCCGTAGTCCTAGCCCAAACTGTAAACCCTAGCCTTAGCCCTATGCCAAAATTTAGCCTTAGCCATAACCCTAAAATTAAGCATAACCATAACCTTAAACCTTACCCTGACCCTAAAGATAACTAAAATCCTAACCTTGCTCTAACACTACCACAAGCCCCTAATCCTAAACCTATCCCTAATACTAACCCTAATCTTAAGATGAAGCAAAGCCCTAATCATAATTCTAATGCTGCTCTAGCTCTAATCATAGTCCTAACCATAGCCTAGCCCTAAACTTACACCTAAATCCAGCCCTTAACCAACCATTAAACCTAACCTAACCCTGATACAAATGACATCTCCAAAGCCACCATGAACTCCAACACAAAACCTAATGCTAAACATAACCCTAACTTTAACACTACACTAATCTCTAACCCTCATTCTAACCTTAAAGCCTAACCCTAATTCTTACTGTAACCCCTAACCCTAAAACTAACACTACCTCTAACCATAACCCTAATTCTAGAATTATCAGTAGCCTTACACTAGCAGTAACAGTAAAGCATACCTCTCACTATTTTCAGGCCTACTCTTATTCCAAGTTCTACTAGCCATAGATCTAGCACTAGCAATAACACTACCCTTAACAATAACCTCAATTCTAGCATTATCAGTAGCCTTTACACTACCAATATCACTAAAGCATACTTCTCACTATTTTCAGACCTATCCCTAGTCTAAGATCTACTAGCTATAGACTTAGTACTGCTATGAAAACTAACACTAACTATGACCATATCTCTAAAACTAAATCTAGCCCTGGACCTTGCCCTAGGCCTAGCCCTAGTTGTATCTAAATACTAATGCTAACCCTAACATTATCCCTACTACTATCATCCCTAAATAAATCCTAATCCTAACCCTATTCTTACATATAATCTTATTCCTAATGTTAAACTTAGGTCTAGCCCTAATAATCCTTCTCCTAAATCAAACTGTAGTATTTAACCCTAGTCCTAATTATAACTCTACTACAATCCTTATCCTAACTAACCCTAGTCTTAACATAAACCTAATCTTAATAACCCAACTTTAAACCTACTCCTCACACTAAAACTATCTATATTCATACTCCAAATCCTAACTCTAATGCTAAGCCTAGCCCTAATCATAACTGTAACCATAAATGTGTTCCTAAAACTGACCTATATCAAACTCTTAACCCTGGTCTTAAACATTATCCTAAACCCTAACTCTAACCCATCCATATCCTTAATCCTAGACTGTAACCATAATTTTAATCTTTGTTCTAAACCAGACTCTAGCCCTAACCCTAACCCTAACCCTAAACTTCACCCTGACTCTAACTCATTAGCCAAAGTAACACTTAATATAGCCCTAAACTGAAGTCCACAATAACCCTGACCACAACGCCAAATCAATTCTTTTTTATGTATATTTTATTGAGTTTTTGTGTATTTCATAAAGCAGATATTAATCATATTTATACCCCTCCCCGCCTCCCCAAAAGTCCCCACACTATATTTCTTACATTCTTTCATAGAGGTTAAGGTCTATTCAGTTAAGTTTTTGTACCTAGATGTCCCTTAGTGAAAGTTCATACACTGGAGTTTAGTCAGCCTATCTAGAGTCACTCCCTTGAAAAAAATCAACTCTCCCTCACCCTGCAGTAATCAGTTGCCAATAGTTCCTCGCCTAAGATTGGGGCCTGCTGTCCATTTCCACTGTTCTATGCTGGATTTTTGTCTGATCCAGTAACATGGGTCTTTACATGATGTCCCCAAGGCTGAAAGTTCATATACGAAATTTCCTACAGGCCTGGAAGTCTATATCCTTATGTTCATGAACAAACCCTGGTATTTACAATCTTTTAGCACTTTTCTCCACAATGGTCCCTGAGGCATGTGTGGGTGAGGTTTAATAGGGGAGTCCTATCCAGGGGCATGCACCCTGCAGCAAATGCCATTCTTAAAACTCAACATAACCATAAGACAAAACCTTAAACCTAATACTTAACCAAAACCCTGAATTTAAATCTAACCTTAATCCTAACACTAATCCTAATCTTATACCCAATCCTAACCCTAAACTTAACCCTATTCTTAACCTTACCCTAACCCTAAACCTAATCTTAACTTTAACTCTAGCCTGAACCTTTGCCCTAACTCTAACCCTAAACTTATCCTTGGCCCTAACCCTAGCCCTAGGCCTAACTGTAACACTAAACAAATTCTATCCCTAACCCTTACCGTAAACTTTTCCCTAACCCTAACACCCTAATCTTAACCCTAACTCTAACCCTAAACCATAACCCACAACCTAACCTTAATTTTACCCCAAATACTAAACCTGACCCTAAGCCTTACCCTTAACCTAGCACTAAACGTAGCCTTAAACATAGCACTAACTCTAACTCTAATCTTAAATCTAACCCCATCTCTAATCCTATTCCTAGCCCTAGCCATGATGATAGCCTAGCCCTAGCCTCAGATCTAACCCTAAACCTCCACTTAAGCCTAAAAATAACCCTAACCATAATCCAGCACTAGCACTAAAACTTTAACTCTAACACTAACACTAATCCTAAACCTTAACATTAACACTAACCCCAACTTTATCTCATCCCAAAACTTATCCATAACAAACTATAAATTTATCTATAACATTAACCCAACACTTTTCCCTACTCCTAACCAGTGTGCCAATTGTAAATGCAACAGTAACACTATCCATAAATACTCACCCTACACTTAAACATAGCCCTAACCCTAGTCTTAGCCCTAAGTGGAGCATTAGGACTAGTCCTAACCCAAGACCTAAGCCTAGCCCTAGACCAAACATAGTACAGCCATTGCCCTAACTCTAGCTGTAGACCTAGTCCTAGCTCTGTACCTAACCCTAACCCTAACTATAAACCAAACATTAACCCTAGCTGTAGTCCTAACCCAAGCCCAAAACTTAATTCTAGTTCTAACCCTAACCCTAGCCCTAACTCTAATTCTAAATCTATCCATAAACCTACCCATAACCCTAATTGTAACACTACAACTAACCCTAACCCTAAGTCTAGACCTAACCCCAACCTTAACACTAACCTTAGGCCTATTGATAGCCCTAGTCAAACCATAACCATAAACCTATCCCAAACCTGAGTCCCAGCATTAGCCTTGACCATATACACAGACCTAGACCTTACCATAGGCCTGATCTTAACACTAATACTAACGCTAACCCTATACCTAGCCCTAGCCCTAAAACTAGCCCTAACCCTAACCCTTAACCCCTAAGCCCTAACAATAAACCCAACCCTAGCCCTAAACTTAACCCCATTCCTAACCAAGTCTTAGCCTTAGCCATAGACCTAGTCCTAGCACTAGCATAAAGCCTAACCCTAAGTGGAGCCCTAAGTCTCATCCTATTTGTGACTCTAGGCCTAAACTTAACACTAACCCTAACCCTAAAACTAACCCTAAACCTAGAAGTAACCCAAACCCCAAACTTAACCATAACCCTACATATAACCCTTTCATTAGCCCTTTCCCTAACCCTAGCCCTAGCCCTGCACCTAACACTAGACTTAACCCCAGTCCTAACCCTAACCCTAGCCTAACTCTAACCCTAACCCTAATCCTGAACCTAGCCCTAGCCCTGGCCCTAACACTATTTCAAAATGTAGCAATAAACCTAACTCTAGGTGTGACCCTAGGTTTAACCCTAATGTTAACCCTAAATCTAGAACTAATCCTAAACCTAACCCTAACCAAAGTCTAAACCTTAACCCTAAATCTAGCCATAACCCTCGCCCTAGTCCTATATCTGGACCTAGCCCTACCAGCAGCCCTAGACCTTAAGCTAGCTCTAGCCCTAACCCTAACCCTAACCCCAAATCTAGGGGCAATCTAACCCTAACCCTAGACATAACCTAAACCCTAATCCTAATGTTACCACTAGAAGTTACCACAGGCTAACCATAGCCAGATCCCTAGCCCTAAGCCCAGCCCTAGGCCTAAACCTAACACTAACCTTAACTATAACACTAACTCCAATCCTAGCCTTAACCCTAAACCTAACACTAGGCCTAACCCTAGGCCTAGACTTAGCCATGGACCTAGACTCAGCAGTAACCCTAACCCTAAATTTAGCCCTAAACCTACTTCTAGCTGTGCCCCTAGCCCTAAACTCAACCCAACCCTGTTGGGGGACCCTGTTGCTAGGGTTGTAGTCCTCCATGTCTGGATAGCTCTAAGGGGCTCGGTGCTATATGGAAGGACTCCCTTTCTCGGTGGGGGCCTCCTGCTCTCTGCCTGACTTACCTGGAAAGTGCTGCCAAGCACGGATGCCTGACCTTATTTTGAACATGACCTTTGGCATAGTTACCTGCAATAAAGACTGCCCCTAAGTTTTTTCTATATGATAATTAGGCATTGCCCCATATTCAGATGATAGGATCCTGCTACCACATGTAAATAAAGCACATTATGAGCACCTATCAGCTGAAGCATTGGCTGCTGCCTCCACACTATATTTCCCCTAACCCCCACTGAATAAATGGAGCTGTTTCACTGAATCTGGAGCTGTTTCACTGAGTCTGGAGCTGTATCACTGAATCTGCCTCCCCAAAGGGCTTTCTTCTGTCAGTACTCACTGGCCATCCTGACCCTGCTCATCAATTCTGCTCCCTTTGTCCTTGTGGATCGGTGGTCAACGACCCACGATGGGAGGGAGAGACCCCACATAACCCCAAGCCTAGAAGTAATCCTAACCCTACCCTAACCATAGTCATAGACCTTCCCCTAGCTGTAGCCCTAACCCTAGCCCTGACCATATCCCTAACCCTAATTCTCATATTACCCTAGCCCTAGCCCTAACACTAGCCGTAACCCCAACACTAGCCATAGGCTTAGTTCTATCCCTCACCTTCAACCTCACTCTAACCCTAACTCTAGATATAACACCAGCCCTAGCCCTTCTGGTAGCCATACCTTCAGCTCTAGTCCTGACCCTAGACCTATACCTAATATTACCCTATTCCTAAACTTAGACCTAAACCTAAGACTCACCATAGACATAACCTTGTCCCTAACCCTAACCCTTAACCCTAACCCTAGGGCTAGGCTTAGCTCTAGTCTTAGCCCTCACCCTCAACTGCAACCTAACCCAATCCTTAACCCTAACACTAACCAAAGCACTAATTCTATTTTTAAATCTAGCCCTAGGCTTAACTCTAACCTTAAAACTAATACTAAACCTAAACCTAACCCTAGCCCTAGACATAACCCTAGCCCTAGCCTTAGCCCTAATCCTATCCCTAGCACTAACCTGAAAAATAACATTAGCCCTAGCACTAGCCTTAGTCCTAACCATAACATAAACCTAACCCCAGCCCCAGTGCTAACCAGAGAACTAGCCCTAGTCCTAGCCATGACCATAACCATAAACCATGCATTAACCCCAACCTTAGTATTAGCTCTAGATTTACCCCTACCCCTAACCCTACAACTTACCCTAGCCCTAACCCGAACCCAAACCCTAAAACTAGCCTTAATCCTAAACCAAGTCCTAATCCTTGACCTAGCCCTAGCCATAGTCTGAAATCTAACCGTAACTGTAACCCTAAATGTAGAAGTTATCCCAACCTTAACAATGCCCTACCTAGAACCCTAACCAAGTCATAACCCTAACCCTAATACTAACACTAACTTCAACCTTTTCCCTAAACCTAATCCTAACCATAGGCCTAACTCTAGTCCTAGACTTTGCCCTAAACCTATCCCTCTCCCTAACCCTAACCCTAACCCTAACCCTAAATGTATCCCTAAAGCTATCCTTAGAAATGACCCTAGCCCTAACCCTAACCCTAACCTTAACCTTAAACCTTAATCCATCCTTCTCCCTATCCCTAAGCAAACTGAACCCTAGCCCTAGAAATAACCCTAACCTTAAACCTAACTCCAGCCTTCTCGCTATCCCTGTCCCTATCCTGAAACAAACTGAACCTTAACCCTAGCTTTAAACATAATCCTAAATATAACCCTAGCCCTAGTGCTAACCATAGCCCTATCTTTAACAATAGCCCTATCTATAAATCTAGTATTAACCCCAGCCTTAGCTGAAGCCCTAGCTCTACCCACAGGGCTAGACCTTACCTAAACCTAACACTAACCCTAACTCTAAACCTATCACTAGCCCTAGCCCTAGTCCTAACCCTTACCCTAACCCTAACACTAACACTAACCCTAGTCCTAAGCCTAGTCCTAGGCCTAGCTCTAACCATAAACCTAACCTAAACCTAACCTTAAACCTAACCCTAGCCCTAGCTGTAGTCCTAACCCTAACCCTCACCATAACCCTACCCATAGCTCTACCCTACCCCTAGCATTGGCTTTGCCCTAGAAGAAGCCCTGCCTTAGATCTAATCTTAACCCTAGTCCTAGCCTAAACCTCACCCTAAACCTAGCCAGAAACCTAACCATAATCCTAACCCTAATCAAACCCTAGCCCTTGCAGTAGCCCTAACCCAAGTCCTCACACTAGTTCTAACCTTAGCCCTAGTCTTACCCTAGCCTTAACACTAATGCTAACACCAAAGTTAACCCTAAACTTAGACCTAGACCTGACTCTATCCCTAACTCTAACAGTAAGGATAACCTTAGAACTAACCCTAGCCCTAACTGTAAGCCTCGATCTAATGCCTAGACTTTGCCCTCAACCTAGTCCAAGCCCTAACCCTAACCCTAACCCTAAATGTATCCCTAAAACTAGCCTTAGCAGTGACCCTAGCCCTAACCCTAACCCTAGAAATAACCCTATTAACTCTACCCTAACCCTAGCATTGGCTTTGCCTTTACCTTAATCCTAACCTTAGTCCTATCCATAGCCTTAGTCCTAACCCTAAATCTAAACCTATCCCTAACCCTAGCCCAGGCCTAGCCTTAAATCTAGACTCAGCCCTAGACTTTATCCTAGCTCTAACCCTAACCCTAAACCTATCCCTAGTCCTAAACCCAGCCCCAACCTTAACCACAACCCTAGACCTAAATGTAATCCTAGGTCTAAACCTAACCCTAGCCTTAACCCTAGCACTAACCCTAAACATAAATGTAGCCCTAAAGAAAACCCTAACTATGACCCTAGACCTAACCTAATATTGACTGTACCCATAGAACTAACCCTAACCCTAACTCCAACCCTAAAATTTTACCATAATCCTAGACGTAACCAGATCCCTAACCTTCCCCTAGCCCTATATCTAACCCTAACCCTAGCCCTAGCACCATATTTACACCAAGACCCAGCCTTAGCCCTATCACTAAAGCTAGCCAAACCCTAACCCTAACCCTAGCTGTAGTCATAACCCTAGCCCTAGCTCAGCACTAACCCTAACACTCTTCCTAATCCTAGCCTTACTCTAACCCTAACCATAGAGATAACACTAGGTCTAACTTAAGGTCAAAACTTAATCCTAGTTCTAGTCATAATCATAGCCCTAGACATAAACCAAGCCCTAGCCCTAGAACTAACTCTAACCCTAGACCTAACCCTAAACCTAACCCTAACACTAGCCCTATCCCTAACTCAATCCCTAATCCTAGGCCTATGTCTAGCCCTAGTAACATTCAAAACAATAGATCTAATCCTAACACTATCCCTAACCCCAGCCCTAGCCCTAGCCCTAACCCTAATAATAGGCCTAAACCTAGGACTAGCCATATCCCCCCACCCAGCTCTAACCCTATCCCCAGACCTTATACTAGTTCTAGCCCTAACCTAATCCTAATAATAGGCCTAAACCTAGGACTAGTCATATCCCTGGACCCAGCTCTAGCCCTAGCCCCAGACCTTACACTAGCCCTAACCCTAACCCTAAATCTATTGCTAGAACTAACACAAGCCTAGCCCTAACCCTAACCTAAACCCAAACCCTAGCACTAACCTATTTCTAATGATGTAGGAAACCAGGATGGCATGCCCTAGGGTGATATGAGCCTAAAATTTTTAAGTCCAGGCTATGTTCTCTGCTAAAGGGACAGAAGCTGTAAACAGCAGCTCTGATAAATCTGCCTCACAGAAAACTGCAGGGCTAGCTGGAGGAAAGCAGCCAGTAATGCTTAGGCTCCTTGCTTTGTGGGAAAGCATCTTGGTCAACAGCCCTGAGCCCACATCCCTGTCCTGAACAAATAACTCAGCTATCATTAGCTAAGAGATTAGGCCAGGTTACATGTTTACTCCTGAGCTAAAAGCTAAAAGTGTATTCTGCTTTTAGCTGTAACAAAGAAAACATTGTGGTCAATAAATTACCAGATAGGCATTGGTAACCTTGAGTAAAAGCTCAAGCATCATGCTGGCACCTACTAAACTATTGTATGTCCTGTTTCTTTGTGCTCTATGTATGTAACTACCAAACCCGACATGACTGGCAGTTCCTTGTAATGTATAAAAACCCTCTGATTTTGTAATAAACAGCTTGTTTTGAAGGAAAACACAAGTCCCAGAGTTGTTACTCTGTCACTGATCCAGGCTCTCTGTCACTGAAGCAAGGTTCCCTGATGAACAAAGCATACTTGGGACTCACCATAACCATAGCGCCAAACATAGCCCTAACTCAAGCATAACCCTACCCTAGCCCTAAACCTGTCCATAAGCCTAACCCTAGCACTACAATAACCCCAATCCTAACCTTAATCCTAACCTAACCTTAGCCCTAAACCTAGCCTGATCACTAACCCTAACCCTAATCCTAGAATCTCCTCTAGCCTTAGTCCTACCCCTAACCCTAACCCTAAGGCTAGTGCTA
Source organism: Nannospalax galili (assembly GCF_000622305.1). Classification (NCBI taxonomy): domain Eukaryota; kingdom Metazoa; phylum Chordata; class Mammalia; order Rodentia; family Spalacidae; genus Nannospalax; species Nannospalax galili. The sequence continues at coordinate 1,311,823 of NW_008333781.1, forward strand.
ATTCTACCCCTAAACCTAGTCCTAGGCCTAGGTCTACCCTTAAACTCAACCCTAAACCTCGCCCTTGCCATAGGTGGAATCCTAACCCTAGCCCTACCCCTAGATCTAACCTGACCCTAGCTAGCATTGGCCTTGCCCTAGAAAAATTTCTGGCTCTAGCTCTAACCTTAGCTCTAATCCTAACCCAACTTTCTCCCTAACCCTTGCCCTAGCCCCATACATAAGCCTAGCCCTAACCCTAACCGTAACCAAAGCTCTAACCTTCACAGTGCCATCACCCTAGGCTTAACCTTAGTCCTAGAATAGCCTTTGCTCCAGCCCAAGCCCTAATTCTAGCCCTAGCCCTAACCCTAAACAAAATCCTGGCCCTAGTCTTAGCCCTAACCCTAACCATAGCTATAACCCTGGCACTCTAATCCATAGCACTAGCCCTGAACCTAACCTTAAATTTACATCTAAACCCTAAACACTAAACCTTAGCCTGAACCTAGCCCTAATCATAACTCTAGAAATAGGCCTAACCCTAACAAAAAGCTTAGACCTAAACCTAAACCTAAACCTAATCCTAGCCCTGTCTACATCCCTAGCCCTAACCCTAACCCTATATTATCCCCAAAGCCTAGCCCTAGCCCTAGCCCTAATCCTAGCTCCAAACTAGGTCTCACCCTAGCCTTAAACCTAACCTTAAACTTATCTCCAGACATAGCCCTAAACATAAACCTAGCCCTAACTCTAATCCTAGCCCTAGCCTGAAACCTAATTGTAACCCTAACCCTAACCTAGGAAATAACCCCACCCCAGTCCTAGCCATATCACTAGCCCCAAACCTAGCCCTGACCTTAAGCCTAACCCTAACACTGACCCCTTATCCCTAAATGTAGGCCTAAACGTAGCCTTGCAGTAGCCCTAACTCTATCCTTAACCCTAGCACTCACCCTGTCCCTAGGCCTAGCCCTAGCCCTACCCTTCACACTCACACTAACACTAAAAAACACTAGCACTAACCCAAGCCCTAATCCTAGCCATTGGCCTAGTCCTGGGCCTAATCCTAGCCCTAACCCTAAACCTATCCTTAACCCTAACCCTCATCCTAACCCTACCCCTAGCCCTAGTCCAACTGTAGCATAGGCCTTTCCATAAAACAAGGCCTAGTCCTAGCCCTAACTTTAGCCCTAGCCCTAGCCTAAACTTAACCTTAACCTTATCAATAGCCTTATATCTAGCCCTAGCCCTAGGCATAGCCCTAGCCCTAACCCTACCCTTAATCTAGCCCTAACCCTAGCCCTGTCCCTAGTCCTAAGCATAACCTAACATAAACCAAACCCTAACTTTAAACCTAAACATAGCCTTAGGCACAACCTGAGACCTAGGTCTGACCTTAGTCCTAGCCCAGCCTTTGCCCTAAATGTTAGCCCTAGCACAAACCTTAAACCTTGCCTTAACCCTATCCTTAACCGTAAGGCTAACCCTGTACCTTGATCTTTGCCCAGGACTAGCCCTAGCTCCAAACCTACCCTTAAACCTAATCCAAACACTAAACTTTACCCTAAACCTCACACTAGCTTCAGCCTGAGCCCTAGCCCTAATCTTAGCCCTAACCCTAATCCTAGCCTTAGCCTTAATGCTAGCCCTAAACCTAGTCCTAGCACTAGCCCAAAATCAAGCCCTAACCCTGGCCCTAACCCTAACCCTAATCATAGCCAGAACCCTAGGCCTAATTCAAACCCTAGCCCTAGTCCTAGCCCTAGCCCTAGCCTGAGACCAGTCCCTGCCCTATCCCTAGCCCCAACCCTAGCATTAAACCTAAATTTAACACTAGTCATAGTTATACCCATAAGCCAAAACCTTACCCTAACAGTAGCCTTAACCTTAGCCCCAGACCTTACCCTAAATGTACCACAAAGCATAGTACTACCCATGACCCTAGCCCTAAACCTAACCCTAGAACTCACCCTAACCTAACCCTAACCTTCATTCTTACAACTAACCTGTAACCCTAACCCTAACCCTAACCCCAACCCTAACCGAGTGAAACCCAGTCCAACATGAACTACAGGTTTTTAGGCATATCTACATGCATTCCCAGGCCAGCCCAGGCTAGCTACATATCAATTCAGGTATGTGGACACATCTACATGAATGTCCAGCCCAACACAGCACCATCCATCATCAATTACCAGTGTGTGGGAACATTTACATGGATGCCCAAACAGACCTAGCATAGCCAAGTGCAACCCAGCATCAATTACATGTACATGGGCTCTCCTACATGGATGCCCAGCCCAGCCCAGCCCTTTATTAATAACAGGTATGTAGGCATATCTACATGGATAAACATTCCAGCCCCACCCCTTATCAATTACAGGACTGTGGGCACATCAACATGGACACCCAGCCCAATGCAGCCCACCTTATAGGTATGTGGGTACATCTACATGGATACCCAGCCATATCTAGCCCGACCAAACCAAACTGAGTACATCAATTACAGGTATGTGGGTATATTTACCTGCATGCCCAGACCACAGCAGCTCAGCTGAGCCCAGCCCAGCATTAATTCCAAGTGTATGCAAATGTCTATATGGTTCCCAGGCAAGCCCAGCCCAGTGCAGCAACTTATCAATTATTGGTGTGGAGGCACAGCTACATGCATGCCCAGCACGGCCCAGGCCAGCCCATCCCATTGTTAATTATACACAAGTGGTCACATCTACATGGATATCCATCCCCGTCCCATATCAATTACAAGGGTGTTGGCATATCTGTATGAATATCCAGCCCAGCCAAGGCTTGCTGAACCCAGCCTCATATCAAGTAGAGCAGTATGGGAACATCTACAAGGATCCCCAGCCAATCAGAGCTCAGCCCCGCCCTTTATCAATCTAAATGGATGCCCAACCTTGCTCAGTCCACCACCTTGTCTATTACAGGTGTTTGGCTACATATACATGGATTCCCAGCCCAACCCAGCCAGCCCCTTATCAATTCCATGTGTGTAGGCACATCTACATGGATGCTTAACTAAGCCTAGCCCAGCATAGCCTAGCCAAGCATCAATTACAGGTGGGCACATCTACATGGATGTCCACTCCAGCCCAGAACAGCTCCTTATCAAGTACAGTTGTTTGGGGACATCTACATGGATGCCCAGCCCACAGTCCAACCACTCACCAATTACATGTGAGTAGACAAAGCTATATGGATGCCTAGCCCAACCCATCCTAGCCCATTCCCTTATCAATTATGGGTGGGTGGGCACATCTACACGGATGCCTAGTCCAGTCCAGCTCAGTCCATTCTCATCAATTACAGGTGTTTGGGCACATCTAGTTGGATACTCAGCCCATCCCATCCCAACCCATCTTAGAACCTTAACAATTACATGTGTATGGGCACATCTACATGAATTCCTGTCCCAACACAGCCCAGACCAGCCCCTTATCAATAACATGTTGTAATAGGGTGCCTTCTTGATCATAGCTATGCCATGCTAAAGTTTAGGCTGACTCTAGTCTCTGAAATTATCAGACAGTTGGCCTAGGATATGGGAACATATGCAAGCTGGACCCTGGTTGTCTTAAGCACAGGTCAGAGTGTCCTAGAGAGCTCCTGCTAACTTCTGATTTATGGCTTCTGTAGGTTATGCTTGGTTTGCTTCTGCAAAATAGTGATTGTTGCTTAATAGAATAGAAATTATTTAGAGGACTCTCCACGTGTATGCTTGGGAACCTAAACTTTTCACTCCTGATTATAGTTTCTCTGTACAAAAAGTATCCCACAACATTTAGGGTTCCTAAGATAAAATTGCTATACAACACCCCCACGCCCAGAGAGAACTTTGTGACCAGTAAAGACAAAATACAATAACATTAAGACTGATATGTCAGTTTATGAAAGAGGAGGAAACTAGCTCCGTGCAGGTGGGGGGTTTAGATGGAAAATTGTATTTTCTTATGTATTTCCTTGAAAATGTTTGCTCAAGCTTAATGCTCAATGATTGGCTTCTGTATTCTGTTTGCTTACCTAGCAACATGATCAATATAAAAAGATCTAGAATGCTTAGGCTCAGTGCTGCACTCAGACTCTCTAGAAAAGAGTGTAGCCCAGCTGTGTAGCCTGGCAGTAATAAATCTTTCTCCAGACTCACCTATCTGTTTGTGTGCTTGGGGCATTTGTGGATACTAGACTATAACAAGGTGTGTGGTACATCTACATAGATGCCACGTTCAGCCCAGCCCAGCCTAGCCCAGTTCAGCCCAGTTTAGGCCAGCATCAATGATAGGTATGTGGGCACATCTACATGGATGCCCAGCCCAGTCCATCCCAGCCCTGTCTATCAGACCAGATACAATGATCCCCTTCCAGCCTTACCAGCACAGCCCATTATCAATTACAGCACTGTGGACACATCTACATGGGTGACAGCCCATCGCAGCCCTTTATAAATTAGATGTGTGGGCATATCTACATGAATGCCCAGCCCAGTCCATCTCAGCTGCACGGTGTGTAGGCTGCATCAATTGCAGGTGTGTGGGCACATCTACATGGATGTCCAGATCAGTTCGTCCCAGCCCACCCCCCTACAAACTACAGGTGTGTGGGCACATCCACAGAGATGCCCAGATCAGTCCAGCCAAGTCCTTTCTCAATTACAGGTTTTTAGGCAGGTTTACATAGATGCCTGACACAGACCAGCCCAGTATCTTATCAATTACATGTGTGTGGGCACATCTACAGGGATATCAAGCCCAGGAGAACACATCCTATCTCCTTATCAGTTTGAAGTGCATGTGAATATCTGCATGCATACCAAGCCGAGCCCTGCCCAGTCATGGTGAGCTGAGCATCAGTTACATGTGTGTGGGCACATCCACATGGATGCCCAATCCAGTGCAGTTCAGTTCAGACATTATCAATTACAGGTGTGTGTGCACACCTACATGGATGCCCAGCCAAATACAGCCAAGCTCAGCCCCTCATCAGTAACAGGAGGGTGGGCACATCTACATGGATGCCTAGCCCAGCCCAGCCCAGCCCCTTATCATTTTCTGGTGTGTGGGCACATGTGCTTTGATTTCCAGCCCAGGTCTAGCCAAGCAGTGCTCAGCCCAGCATTAATTACAGGTTGTAGGCACATATACATGCATTCCCAGACCAACCCAGCCCCTTATCAATTACAGGTGTGTGGGCACATCTCCATAGATGCCCATGCCAGTCCAGTCAAGTCCTGTTTCAATTATAAATGTTTGCGCAGTGTTACAGGGATGCCCAACTCAGCCTACCCCAGCCCCTTAACCAACTATAGGTGTGTGGGCAAGTCTACATGAATTCCCATTGAAGCCAAGCCCACTCCATTTCCTTATCAACTACAAGTGGTTGGGCATCTCAGTATGATGCCTAGCCCAGCTCAGCCCAGTCCAGCATCAATTACAGGTGTACAATTACACATATCCATGGATGCCCAGCCCAGTCCAGTCCGTTATCAATTTCAGGTGTTAAGGCAGATCTACATGAATATCCTGCCCAGTCCAAGACAGCTCTGTCTATCCCCTTATCACTTATAGGTGTATGTGCACATCTATACGGATGCCCAGCCCAGCCCATCTCAGCACAGCCCCTTAGCTATTACTGGTGTGCATATCTACACGGATGCCCAACACAGCTGACCGCAGCCCAGCCCTTTATGAATTACAGGTGTGTAGTCACATATGCATGAACAAAGAGCCTAGTCCAGCCCATTGTCAATTACATGTGTGTGGGGACATCTACATGGTTGCCTAGCCCAGCCCAGGGGGCCCCCTTAACAATTACTGGTTCGTGGTCACATATAAATGGAAGTCCAGACCAGCTCAGGCCACCTTAGCATTAATTAGAGGGGTGTGGGCACATATACAAGTTTGCCCAGCCCAACCACTTAACAATAACAGGTGTGTGGGCACATCTACATGGATGCCCATCCCAGCCTAGTCACTTATCAATTACAGGTGTGTGGCCATATCTACACGGATGAACCACCCATCCCAGCCCATCCACTTATCAATTAAAAGTCTGTGGGTACATCTCCATGGATGTCAAGCCCATCCAGGCACATCTCAGCACCTTATCAATTACTGGTGTGTGGGCACATTTACATTGATGTTTAGACCAGGCCAGCCCAGTCTCTTATCAATTACAGGTGTTTGGACATCTACATGGATGCCCACTCCAGCCCACCCTAGTCCCTTAACAACTACAGGTGTGTGGGCACATCTACATGAGTGCCAAGCCCTTCCCAGCCCAACCAAGTCCCTTATCAATTATAAGACTTTTTAAAACATCTACATGGATCTGGAGACATTCCGAGCCCAGCCCAACCCCTTATCGATTACAGGTATGTGGGCACAGCTACATGCTGCACAGATGACCCTGGTCTAGTCCACCCCATTCCCTTTTTAATTACATTGTGTGGTCATATCCATGGATGAACAGCCCAACCCAGGCCAGGCCCTTAACACTGTGGTCAAATCTACATGGATTCCCAGCACATTCCAATTACAGGTGTGTGGGCACATCTACACAGATGCTCAGTCCAGGCCATGACAGCTGCTTACAACTTTCTTTCTGGTGTGTGGGCACATTTACGTGGTGTCTAGCACAGATGAGACCAGTCTGGCATCAGTTAGAGGACTGTGGGCACATCTAAATGAATGTCTAGCACAGCTCATTTCATCCCAGCCCCTTAGCTATTGCAGGTGTGTGCACATATCTACATGGGCTCCAAGCCCAGCCATTCCAACAGTCCTTATCAATTACAGGTGTGTTAGCAGCCTTGCCCAGACCAGCCTCTTAGCAAATACATATTGTGTGAGCATGGATGGATGCACTTCTACAGGGTTGCTGAACCCAGCCCTGCCCACCCCATCCCCCAACCATTCAGTTATTAATTTAAAGTGTGTGGGCATATCAGTATGGATGAGCAACCCAGCTGAGTCTATCCCAGTCCTTATCAATTACAGGTATTTGGGCACATCAACTTGAATGCCCAGTGAAGCCCAGCCCAGTCAGTTCCCTTATCAATAACAGGTCTGTGGGCACATCTGCATGGATGCCTAGCCCAGTACAGCCAGACAACCCCTTATGGATTATACTGTGTGGGCACATATGCATGAATGCCCAGCCTAGCCCACCACACCCCCTATCAAATAAAGGTTTAAGGGCATATTGACATGGATGTCCAGGCTAGCCTAGCCCAGCCCAGCCCAGCCCAGCCCAGCATCAATTACAGGTATTTTCACACATCTACATGGATGCCCAGTCCAGCCCAGTCCAGCCCCTTATTAAATATCTGTGTTTGGGCACATCTATATGAATGTCCAGCCCAGACCACATATGCTCAAACCAGCATCAGTTACAGGTGTGTGGGCACATCTACATGGATGCCCAACCCTGGCTGTCCCATCCCATCCCAGCCCCTTATCAATTACAGTTTTGTAGTCTGATCTACGTGGAAGCTCAGTCCAGCCAAGCCCCTTATCAATAAGAGATGTATGGGCACATCTACATGGATGCCCAGCCTAGCCTAACCCAGCTCTTTATTAATAACAGGGTTATGAACACAACTACATGGATTCCCAGCCCAGCCAAGTCAAGCATCAAATATAGGTGTATGGGAACATACATGAATGCCCATCCAAGTTCATTCCAGCCCAGGCCCTAATCATCAAGAGGTGTGTGGGCACATCTACTTGGATCCCAGCCCAGCCCTGCCAACCCCTGCCCAGTCCAGCCAAGACCAGACCAGACCATGTAAGCCCAGTTCAATTCAGCTCCTAAGCAACTACAAATATGTGGGCACATCTTCATAGATGCCATTTCATCTACATGAATGCCCAGTCCAGTCCAGCCCAGCCAATCCCCTTAGCAACTATTTGTGGGCACACCTACATGGAAGCCCAGCCAGCCCCTTAGCAACTTCAGGGGTTGAGGCACATCTACACAGATGCCCACCCCACCCCACCCCACCACTAGTGACTCACCAAGTCCTTTAGCAACTCCATGTGTGGGGACTCATTTACAGGGATGTCTCACCCAGCCCAGCCCAACCCCCTATCAATTACAGTTTTGTGGGCCAATCTACATGGATACCCAGGCTAGCACAGCACAGCCAAACTCCTTAGCAACAATAACTGTTTGGGCACATTTATATGCAGGTCCAGCCGAGCCCAGCCAAACACATTCCAGCCCATTAGCAACTATAGATGTGTGGGCATATCCATATGAATGCCAAGCCCGGTCCAGCACAGCACAGGCTCCACCTTAGAAACTACATGTGTGTGGGCACACCTACATAAATGCCCATTCAAGTCCAGCCAGCAGATCCCAGAACCTTAACGACTACAGGTATGTGGGCACATCTACATGGATGTCTAGTCCATCCCAGCCCAGCCCAAACCAACAAAGCCCTGCCCAGCCCCTAAGCAAATATAGTTGTGTGGGCACACCTACAAGAACGCCCAGGCAAGCCCAGCCCCATAACAACTATAAATGTGTGGGAGCATTTATGTGGATGCCCAACCAAGGCCAGCACAGACCTTTAGCAACTACAGGTGTGTGGGAACAACTACATTGATCCCCAGCCAAGGCCAAGCCAGTTCCTTAGCAACTACAGGAGTGTGGGAATACTTACATAGATGCCCAGCCCAGGCCAGCCCAGCCCTTTTTCAACTATAGTTGTGTGGGCACATCTACAGGGATGCCAAGCAAGGCCAGCCCAGCCCCTTAGCAACTACAGGTGTGTGGTCACATCTACATGGATTCTCAGGTAAGTCAGCACAACCTCTTAGCAACTTGCTAAGGTCCTGGGCTGTCCTGGGTTGTGCATCCATGTAGAAGTGCCCACACACCTGTAGTTGCTAAGGGAATGAACTGGCTTGGGTTGGGCAGCCATGTAGATGTGGCCACACACCTGTAGTTGCTAAGGGACAGGGCTGGCTTGGTCTGGGCATCAATGTAAATTTGCACACAACACAACCACTTGCTAAAGGGCTGGCCTGCCTGGGCTTGGCATCCATATAGATGTACCCACAGACCTATAGTTGCTAAGGAGCTGGGCTGGGCATCAATGTAGATGTGCCCACACATATCTACTTGCTAAATGGCTGGACTGGCATGTGCTGAGTATCCTTGTATATGGACCCAAAGAACTGTAGTTGCTAAGGCACTGGGCTGGGATGGCCATGCCAGGAAATCTTTGTAGATGTCCCCATAATTCTGTAGTTGCTTAATGGTGTTGTAGGCTGGGCTGGGTTGGGCTGGGTATCTAAGTTGTGAAGACACACCTGTAGTTCCTAAAGTGCTGGGCTGTGTTATGCTGAGATTTGCTGGGAATCCATCTGTTATAGGACAGAGTTTGCAAAAAATCACCAACAGCTCTTTACGAAAAGTAGCAAGGTAAATTTTAATTTTCGGCTGGCTGGGCTGTCTATCTCGGGAGTAGAAGCAGCCCTGATGATTGTCAGGTCAGAGTTTTTATAGGATTACAGAATTATTATTAAAACAGGACACTTGTGAACCAATCAGGTTTGTACAACATAGCAGAACTTTCAACCTATTAATCAAGAACCAATCATTATACAGACAAGTGATACAGTCATATAACTTGGCAATCAACTTTGTGATCCTAAAACTAGCCAACTATTTTAGCCATAATAAGTATAAGACAGTCAAGGTAAATGACTTCTAGGTGATCATACAATAACAGGATAACAAGAGTGGTCTTATGCCCTGTGTCAAGGTGACCCAAGATAGCAAGCAGATTACAGAAGCGAAAACAAGCTGGTTAGTCAGATGTATAATGTCTGGAATTAGCACATTTCATGATTCATGGCTAGGGCAATTTCCAAAGACCCAAGGTTGCCCCCCTTTTCCTTTTGGTGTGGAGCAAAGTTGCTGCTGAAATGGCTCTGAACAAAATGGAGTAACTTAGGGAAGTTTGCTGAGCCAGTTCACATCTAGATATGCCCATAATCTTTACTTACTAAGGTGCTGGCTGGCCTTTGCTACAATTGGCTCAGCTGGACATCCTTGTAGATGTGCCCATACACTTGTAATTGCTAAGGGTCTTGGCTAGACTCAGCTTGGCATCCATGTAGAAGTGTCCACACACCTGTAGTTGCTAAGGGGCTGGGCTGACCCGATCTGGCATTCATGTAAATCTGGCCACACATCTGTCATTTCTAAATGGCTGGCCTGACTTGGACTGTGCATCCTTGTAAATGGACCACAAAACTGTAGCTGCTAATGGACAGGGCTGTGATGTACCAGGGTGGAAATCCATGAAGATGTACCCACAACCCTGTAGTTCATAGGGGATGTATTTTGTGGCCTGGTGTGGGATGAGTACATCCAAGTAGATGTTAAGACAGCTGTAGTTGCTAAAGTCCAGGGCTGTGCTGTACTGAGATTTTCTGGGAATCCATCTAGAAATGCACCAAACCTGTAGTTACAAAGGAGATGGGCTGTGCTGGGCATGGCTGGGTTGGACATCCTTGCAGATGTGCTTATACACCTGTACTTTCTAAGTCTCTGGCCTGGGCTCTGCTGGGCATATGTGTAGATTTGTCCACACACCTCTAGTTGCTAAGGGACTGGGCTGGTCTGTGCTGGGCATCCTCTAGACAGGCCCATACAAGTGTAGTTGCTAAGGGACTGAGCTGTGACAGACTCATCTGGACATCCATGTAGATGTGACCACAACCTAGTAGTTGCTAATGGGGTGGATAGGCTGGGCCAGGCTGGGCTGGGTATCCAAGTAAATGTGAAGACACACATGTAGGTCCTAATGTGCTGGGCTGTACTTCACTGAGATTTGTTGGGAATCCATCTAAACATGCCCATGACCTATTATAAGTAAGGTGCTGTGCTGTGCTAAGCTTGGCTGGGTTGGACATCCTTGTAGATGTAACCACACACCAGTACTTTCTAAGATTCTTGGTTGGACTTGCCTGGGCATCCATGTAGATGTACCCACACACCTGTAGTTCCTAAAAGGCAGGGATGCCCTGGGCTGGGCATCCTTGTAGATATGCCACACATCTGTAGTTGATAAGTGGCTGTGCTGGGATAGACTGGTCTGGAAATCCTTCTAGATCTAACCAAAACCCTGCAGTTGCTAAGGGGGTGTGTAGACTGGACTAGGCTAGGCTGGATACCCAAGCAGATATGACGACATACCCAAGGTGCTGGGTTGTGATGTGCTGAGATTTTCTGGAAATCCATCTAGATATAACTACAACTTCTAGTTGCTAAGGAGGTGGTCTGTGCTAGGCTCAGCTAGGCTGGATATCCTTGTAGATGTGACCAAGCACCTGTAATTTCTCAGGATCTGGACTTGTCTGGGTTGGGCGTCCATGTAGAATTGCCCACAGACCTCTAGTTACTAAGTGGCTGGCCTGATCTTGGGAATTCCTGTTGGTGGGATCACACAACGGTAGCTGCTAAGGGTCTGGGCTGGAATGGAGTGGGCTGGAATTCCATGTAGATGTGCCCACAACCCTGCAGTTGTGAGAGGTGTATGTAGGCTATTCTGGGCTGGGCTGAGTATCCAATTGGATGTGAAGACTCACCTGTATTTTCTAAGGTGCTGTGCTATGCTGTGCTCAGATTTGCAGGAAATCCACCCAGATATGTCCACAACTTGTAGATACTAAAGTGCTCAGCTGTGCTGGGTTTGGCTGAGCTGGATATCTTTGTAGCTGTGCCTACATATCTGTAGTTGCTAAGGGTCTGAGGTGGTATGCACTTGGTTGCAAATCCATGTAGATGTGCTCTCAACTCTGTAGTTGCTAAGGGGGTTTGTAGGCTGGGCTGGGCTGGGCTGTGTAGCCACGTAGATATAAAGACACACTCCTGTAGTTGCTAAGCTGCTAGGCTGGGCTGGGCTGAGATTTGTTTGGACTCCATCTAGATATGCCAATAACCTGTAGTTAGTAAGGTGCTAGAGGTGCTGGAATTGGATGGGCTAGGCATCCTTGTAGATGTGCCCAGACACTGATACTTGCTAAGGTTTTTGGTTGTATTGGACTAGCATCCATGTAAATGTGCCACACACCTATAGTTGGTAAGTGACTGGGCTGGTCTGGGCTGGACATCCTTGTATAAATGGACCACAGAACTGTAATTGGTAAGCGACTGGGCTGGGATAGACTGGTCTGGAAACCCTTCTAGATGTGCCCACAACCATGTAGTTGCTAAGGGGGTGTGCGTAGACTGGGCTGGGGTGGACTTTGTGTTCAAGTAGATATAAAGACACACCTATAGTTGCTAAGGTGCTGTGCTGTGCTGTGAGATTTGTTGGGCATCCATCTAAGATATGCCCGTAACCTATAGTTAGAAAGGTGCTTGTAGGTGCTGGCTTGGCAGAGCTGGGCATCCTTGCAGATGTGCCCACACACTGGTAATTGCTAAGAGGCTGGGGTGGCCTGGGCTGGACATCCATGTTGATGTGCCAACAACCCTGTAGTTGCTAAGGGAGTGTGTAGACTGGTCTGGCCTGGGCTGGGTATACAATTAGATGTGAAGACACACCTGTAGTTTCTAAGGGCTGTACAGTGGTTAGAATGTCTGGTACTCCATATAGATATGCCCCAAACCTGCAGTTACAAAGGTGCAGTGTTTTGCTGGGCTTGGCTGGGCTGAACAAACTTTTAGATGTGCCCACATACCTATAATTCCTAAGGATCTAGGTTGGACTTGGCTGGGCTTCCATGTAGATGTGCTCACACACCTGTGGTTACAAAGGGGCTGGGCTGGGAATCCTTGTATGTCAGACCATATGACTGTAGTTGTTAAGAGTCTTGGCTGCCCTGTGCTGGATATCTTTGGAGATGGATCACACAACTGTAGTTCCTAAGGGACTGGGCTGGTATAGTCTGGTCTAGAAATCCTAGATGTTCCCACAACCCTATAGTTGGTAAGGGGGGTGTTTAGGCTGGACTGGGAAGGGCTGAATATCGAACTAGATGTGAAGAGACACCTGTAATTGCTAAAGTGTGGGGCTATTCTGGGCTGAGATTTGCTGAGAATCCATTTAGATAAGCCCACAATGTGTAGATACTAATGAACTAAATTATCAACTTAACCTAAGTTACTCCGTCTTGTTCAGAATAGCTATTTTAAGAGTAACCTCTTTCCCACTTATGAGAAATATTTAAAAGGAGAAAAACAGCCTTGAGTTCTAAGAGATAGCTCAATCACAAACCAGTGGAAAATGCTAATCTCAGACATTTTACATCTGGCTAACTGCTTATTTTCACTTCTGTAATTCACTTGCTATTTTAGGTCACCTTGACACAAAGTATAAGACCACCTTGTTATTGTATGACCACCTGGTAACTGCTGATTTCAGCTTTCTTACTATACTTGTTATGGCTAGGAAGTTGACTAATTCTAAAATTACAAAGTTGATTGCCAAGTTATGTGACTGTATCACTTGTCTGTATAATGACTGGCTGTTGATTAATAGATTCAAATTCTGCTATGTTGTACAAACCTGATTGGTTCACAAGTGTCCTGTTTGACAATATTTCTGTAATCCTATAAAAACTCTGACCCAATAATGATCAGGGCTGCATCTGCTCCCAAAGATAGACAGCCTGGCTGGTCAAAATAATAAATATTTACCTTGATACTTTTCTTAAAGTGGTGCTGGTGGGTTTTTTTTTGCGAACTTGGACATATAACACTAAGGAGCTGGACTATTGTGGGCTTGGCTCAGCTGGACATTCTTGTAGATGTGCCCACTCACCTGTACTTGATAGTGGACTGGGCTACCCAGAGCTGGGCATCCATGTAGATGTGCCCACACACCCATAGTTGCTAAGGGTCTGGGTTTGCCTGGGCTGGGCATAGATGTAGATGTGCCCACACAGCTGTAACTGTTATGGGGCTTGTTTGGCCTAGGCTTGGTATCCATGTAGATAGGACTATACACCTGTAGTTGCTAAGTTGCTGGGGTGTCCTGGGCTGAGAAATTTTGTAGATGGGCCCACACACCTATATTTTCTAAGGTGCTATGCTAGCCTGGGCTGGGAAATCCTGTAGGTGGGCCCACATGACTGTAGTTGCTAAAGGTCTGGGCTGGGATGGACTGGGCTGGAAATTCATGTAAAAAGTGTTCACAAACCTGCAGCTGGTAACAGGGTTTGCAGGCTGGGCTGGGCTGGATTTCAAACACTGTACTTACTAATGTGCTAGGTTATACTTTCTGAGATTTGCTGGGAATCCATCTAGATATGCCCACAATGTGTAGTTACTAAGGCATTGGTCTGTGCTGGGCTTGGCTAAGCTGGACATCCTTGTAGATATTCCCACACAGCTGTAATTGCTAAGGATCCGGGCTGGCCTGGGTTGGGGCATCTATGTAGAAATGCCCACAAACCTGTACTCGCTAAGGGGCTGGTCTGTCCTGGGTTGGGCATCATGCAGAAATGCCCAAAAAATTCTGTTTGCTAAGGGGATGGGCTTGCCTGGGCTGGGCATCCATGTAGATATGCCCAAACACCTGTATTTTCTTAAGGACTGGGGAGTCCTGACTGGGCATCCATGTAGATGTGACCACACACCTGTAGTTGCACGGGGCTATGCTGGCCTGCCTGGGCAGATATGCCCACACACCTGTAGTTGGTAAGTGGTTGGGCAGTCTTCGGCAGGGCATCCTTGTGTAAATGGGCCACACATCTGTAGCTGCTAAGGGACTGGGCTAGCCTGAGCTGGGAATTCTTGTAACTGGGCCCGCACACTATAGTTGCTAAGGTACTGGACTGGGCTAGAAACCCAAATAGATGTTCCCACAACTCTGTAGTACTAAGGAGGTATGTAGGATGGACTCCAACTGTGTTGGAGATCCAAGTAGATGTGAAGACACAACTGTACTTGCTAATGTGCTCCACTGTGTTGTGCTGAGATTTTCTGGGAATCAATCTAGATATGCCCACAACTTGTAGCTACTGAGAATTTGGACTCTGCTGGGCTTTCCTGTGCTGGGCATCTGTGTAGATGTGCAAACACACCTGTAGATCCTAAGGGGTTGGGCTGGGCTGGGCTAGGCTAGGCATCCAAGTAGATGTGCCCAAAGACCTGTAGTTGCAAATAGGCTGAGATGGTCTGGGCTTGGCATCCATGTAGATGTGCCCATACACTGGTAGTTGCTAAGGGGCTGGGCTGGCCAAGAGTGGGCTTCCAGGTCGATGTGCCCATGGACCTGTAGTTGCTAAGGGACTGGGCTGGGCATCCATGTCAATGTGCCCACACACCTGTAGTTACTAAGGGGCTGGGATGGTTTGCGCTGGGCATCCATGTAGATGTGCCCATACCCCAGTAGTTGCTAAGGGGCTGGGCTGGCCAAGAGTGGGCTTCCAGGTCAATGTGCCCATGGACCTGTAGTTGCTAAGGGACTGGGCTGGGCATCCATGTAAATATGCCCACACAACTGTAGTTCCTAAGGGTCTGTGCTGGCCTGGGCTGGACATTCTTATAGATGGACCCAAACAACTGTAGTTGTTAAGGATCTGAAATGGGATGAACTGGGCTGAAAATCCCTGTAGATGAGCCCACAACCCTGTAGATCCTAAGGGAATTGGCTGACCTGGGCTAGGCATGTATTTATGCCCACACAAGTAGCTGCTAAGTTGCTGGGGTGTTCTGTGCTGAGGCTGGCTGGGATCCATCTAGATATGCCACAACCTATAGTTACTAAGGTTCTATGTATGCTGGGTTTGACTTGGTTGGACATCATTGTAGATGTGCCCATATACCTGTAATTGCTAAGGGTCTGGGCTGCAGTAAGGTGGACATCCATGTTGATGTACCCACACTCCTGTAATTGCTAGTGGACTGGTCTGCCCTGGGCTGGGCATCCATGTAGATGTGCTAACAAACCGATACTTGCTAATTGCCTGGGCTGGCTTTGTTTGGGCATCCATGTAGATGTTCTCACACACCTATAGTTGCTAAGGCACTAGGCTGGCCTGAACTGGGCATCTATGCAGATATGCCTACAACCCTGTAAATGGCTAAGGTGGTGTGTAGGCTTGGTTCGGCTTGACTGGGTATCCAAGCAGATGTGAATATACACCTCTAGTTGACAAGGTGCTGGGGTATGCTTTGTTGAGATTTGCTGGGAATCTACTAGGTATGCCCACAACCTGTAGTTACTAAAGTGGTGGGCTGGGCAGGGCTTGGCTGGACTGGGCATCCTTGTAGTTGTGCCTACACACCTATAATTTCTAAGGGTCTGGGCTGCACTGGGCTGGGCATCCATGTAGATGTGCCCTCCCTGCTTTCATTGCTAAGGGGCTGGCCTGTCCTGGGCTAGGCATTAATGTTGATGTGCTCACACAAATATAGTTGTTAAGGGGCAGGACCGGCCTGGGCTGGGCATCCATGTAGATGTGCTCACAACCCTGTAGTTGCTAAGGGACTGTGAAGACTTTGGCTTGTTGTCCATAGAGATGTGCTTGCACACCTGTAGTTGCTATGGGTCTGGGCTGGCTAGGACTGGGCATCTTTGTAGATGGGCCCACACAACTGTAGTTGCTATAGGTCTAGGCTTGCATGGAATGGGCTGGAAATCCATGTAGATGTGCCTGCAACCCAGTAGTTGCTAAGGGGGTGTGTAGACTTTCCTATGTTGGTCTGGGTATTCAAGTAGATTTGAGGACACACAGGTAGTTGCTAAGATGCTGTGTTGTGCTGTGCTGTGCTGAGATTTGCATGGAATCCATCTAGATATGCCCACAACCTGTAGTGACTAATGTACTGGGCTGTACTGGGTTTGGCTGTGTCAAACATCCTTTTCAATGTGCCCACACTCATGTAGTTACTAAGTGACTGGGCGGGCCTTGTCTGGATGTCCATGTAGATGTGCCCACACACCTGTTATTGCTAAAGGGCTGGACTGACCTGGGCTGGGCATCCATTTAGATGTACCCACACACATATAGTTGCTAAGTGACTGGGAAGGCCATAGTTGGACATCCATGTACATGTGCCCACACATCTCTAATTGCTAAGTGTCTGGCTTGGGGTGCGTTGGGCATCCATGTAGATGTGCCCATACACCTGTAGCTGCTAAGGGGCTGGGCTGGCCTGGGCTAAGAATCGATTTAGATGTGCCCACACACCTGTAGTTTCTATGGAGCTGGCCTGGGATGGACTGGGCTAGAAATCCAGGTAGATGTACTCACAATGCTGTAGTTGCTAAGGGGGTGTGTAGACTGGGATGGGCTGGATGTGAACACATACCGGTAGTTGGGAAGATGTTGGACTGTGCTGTGTTGAGATTTTCTAGGAAACCACCTACATATGCATACAATCTGTAGTTACTAAGTTGCTGGACTTGCAGCACTTGTCTGGGCAGGACATCCTTGTATATTTGCCCACACACCTATAATTGCTAAGGGTCTAGGCTGGAGTAAGTTGTGCATCCATGTAGATTTGTCCACACACCTGTAGTTGCTAAAGGTTTGGGCTGGCCTGGGCTGGGCATGCTTTATGAGCCCACACAACTGTGGTTGATAGTAGTCTGTACTGGGCTGGACTGGGCTGGACATCCATGTAGATATATTTGTAACCCTGTAGTTCCTAAGGAGGTGTGTAGGCTGGGCTGGGCTGAGCTAAGCCATCCACATAGATGTGAATACACATCTGTAGTTCCTAAGTGCTTGCTTTGCTGTGCTGAAATTTGCTGGGAGTCCATCTACATATGCCCACAACCTGCAGTTACTAAGGTGCTAGTTTGTGCTGTGCTTGGCTGGGCACCTGTAATTGCCTGGACACCTGTAATTGCTAGAGGTCTGGCCTGGACTGGGCTTGGAATTCAGATATAACTGCCAGCACACCTGTAGTTGCTAAGAGACTGGGCTGGCCTGGATTTGTCATCCATGTTGATGTGCCCACACAACTATATTTGCTATGGTCCTGGGCTGAGATAGTCTGGTAGAGGTGCCTAAAACACTGCACTTTCTAAGGGGGTGTGTAGGCTGGGCTGGGCTTGACTGGGTATCCAAGTAGATGTGAAGACACACCTGTAGGTACTGGGTTTTGCTAGGTGTGGCTGGGCTAGACATTTGCCAACACCAGTAGCTGATCATAGGAGGGGCTTGCCTGGGCTGGGCATCCTTGTAGTCTGTTCCACACATTGTAGTTGCTAAGGGTCTAGGCTGAGATGGACTGGCCTGGAATTCTATGCAGATATGCCAAGTACCCTGTGTTTGCTTACAGGATGTGTGGGCTTGGCTGGGCTCACCTAGGTATCCAAGTAGATGTGAAGACAAACCTGTAGTTACTAAGGTGCTGGGCAGTGAAGGCCTTGGCTGGGTAGGACATCCTTGTAGACATGCCCACATACCTATAATTGCTAAAGGTCTGGACTGGACCATGTAGATCTGCCTTCATGGCTGTCCTTGATAATGGGTTGTGTCACGCCATCTCCAATGAAGCCTGCGTGAGATCCTCCGTGGGTTGAGGCTGGAACTTCAAGGAAGGTTGCCTCTTGGAATTGGCTGTGCTAAAAAACATGCAGTGTACTTGGCATGCTTTTACTTGCTATTATCTTTCTGACTGTCACTGTATCATGGACTTTCAGGGGCCCAGAAAGCACCTGGTGTCCTTGACACCGCTGTCACTGCCTTTATTGAAATCCTTTAATCATCCTAGTTCAGATGCACCATTATTAACGAAAGACATTTTAATGAGAGATATTTTAGACATAGTGAGAAGTGATTAAGCAGAGTTAATACTGGAAAGTCCAGGAAATAATAGATTTCTAGAAGAAAAATGTAGATAAATAAATATAGATAGAAGAAGGGTTTCTTGTTATTCATTACAATTCATGGATAAATTGGTAAGATCAAGACCACTTTGGAGTCTTTTGATAAACAATCAATAAGAGAGCATTAAAGAGCAAATATAGAAAGTATTTAAAAATTGGTAGGATAAGAGAAAAGTATGG
>NW_008333781.1:1331053-1370600 GCF_000622305.1 Nannospalax galili
ATTGAAAGTACTTGGTTGTTTAAGGTCATTCTGACCTGAAAACACAAAACTAGCAGAGTTCTGAGTGCGTAATAAAAACTGGTAGTAGAAACCATAGTATCATAAAGCAGGAATTTGCTGACTGGTACCAGGTTGATAAGATAGAGAAATGTGTTTTGGCTATATATGAAGGTTGGAAAAATTGTTTTACTTTTACTGAAAATCTTAGAAGGTGACTAATTACAGAACAGTCACGCTGATGATGAACTTTCGCAATCTTTGCTGTATATATTTCAAACCTTGCAGCTGTAAAAATACACTCAGACTTTCATCAAGCTCCTTTGTGTCTGTTTGTCATTCACTGACTCCTTGTCCACCCTCTCGACGACCCTGTTCCCGTCAGACTGAACTGCCCCGGTCTGGGCTGGTCTGTCACAGGGTTGGTCTACCCCAGGCTTGGCAACACTGTAGATGTGCCCACAAACCTATAGTTGCTAAGGGGCTGGGCTGGCCTTTTTGGGCATTCATGAAGATGTGCCCACACAACTATAGTTGCTAAGGACCAGGACTGGCCTGGGCTGGGTATCCATGTAGATGTGCCCACACAGCTCTAGTTGCTAAGGGGATGGCCTGATCTGGTGGGCTAGCCATGCTTGTAGATGGGCCCAATCACCTGTAGTTTATAATAGTCTACGCTGGGATGGAATGAGCTGGACATCCATGTAGATGTGCCCACAACCCAGTAGTTGCTAAGGTGTGTAGGCTGAGCTTGGCTGGGCTGTGTATCCAAGTAGAAGTGAATACACTCCTGTATTTCCTACGTTGAGGTGTGCTCTGCTGAAAGTTGTGGGGAATCCATCTACGCATGCCCTCAAACTGTAGTTACTAAGGTGCTAGGCCATGCTGTACTTGACTGGGATGGTCATCTTTGTATATGTGCCTCTAATTGCTAAGGGTCTGAGCTGGACAGAGTTGGGCCCACACATCTGTAGTTACTAATGATCTGGGCTGGAATGGACTGGGCTAGAAATCTATGTAGATGTTCCCACAACCATGCAGTTGCTAATGGAGTTGGACTGGCCTGAGCTGGATATCCATGGAGAAGGGCCTACACAACTGTAGTTGCTAATGGTCTGGGCTGGGATAGGCTGGGCTGGGTATCCAAATAGATGTGAAGACACACCTGTAGGACTGGGCTGTGCTAGGTATGGCTGGCCTAGACATCCTTATGCATGTGTCCACACCTGTAGTTGATAACAGGCTGGGCTGACCTGAGCTGGGCATCCTTGTAGATGGACCCAGACACCTGTAGTTGCTAAGGGGCTAGACTGGCCTGGGCTGAACATCCTTGTAGATGGGTCCACACATTATAGTTGGTAAGGGACTCGGCTGGCATGGACTGGCCTAGAAATCCACGTAGATGTGCTCAATAATCCATAGTTGCTAAGGGGATGTTTAGGCTGGAATTGGCTGGGCTGGATATCCAACTAGATGTGAAAACAAACCTGTAGTTGCTAAGGTGCTGTGCTGTGCTGTCATTTGCAGGGGGAAAAAATCTAGATATGCCCCCAAGCCTACAGTTACTAAGGTCCTGGACAGCTCTGGGCTTGGCTAGGCAGGACATCCTTGTAGATGTGCCCACACAAGTGTAATTGCTAAGGGTCTGAGCCTGACTAAGCTGGGCATCCATGTTGATGTGCCCACATACTTGTAATTGCCAGTGGGCTGGCCTATTCTGGGTTGGGCATCCATATAGATCTGCCCACAAGCCTATAGTGTCCAAAGGCTGGGATGTTCCTTGATTTGCAGTGAAACTATCTAGATATGCTCACAACCAGTAGTTACTAAGATCCAAGGCATTACTGGGCTTTGCTGGGCAGGACATCTTGTAGAAGTGCCCACATGCGTGTAATTGCTAAGGGTCTGGTCTGGACTAAGCTGGGCATCCATGTCGATGTGCCCACACACCTGTATTGCTTACAGGATGAGCTGGCCTTGGTTGGGCATTCATATAGATGTGCCCAGGCATCTGTGGTTGCTAAGGGGTTCAGCTGGTCTGAGATGAGCATTCATGCAAATGTGCCCACAACAACCATAGAGTTGCTAAGGTGGTGTGCAAGCTTGATTGGTCTTGGCTAGATATCCAAATAGATGTGAAGACACATCTGTAATTGACAAGGTGCTGGATTGTGCTTTGCTGAGATTTGCTGGGAATTCATCTAGATATGTTCACAACCTGCAGTTATGAAGGTTGGGTTGGGCTGGGCTGGGCTGGGCTGGACATCCTTGTAGATGTTCCAATACACTTGTAATTGCTAAGGGTCTGGGCTGGCCTGGGCTGGGGATCCATGTAGATGTGGCCACAAACCTATAGTTCTAAGTGGCTGGGCTGGGCTGTGATTTGCAGGGAAAGTATCTGGATATGCCCACAGTCTGTAGTTAGTAAAGTCTAGGGCAGTGCTGGGCTTGACTGGGCAGTACATCTTTGTAGATGTGCTGACACACTTGTAATTGCTAAAAGTCGGAGCTGGACTAAACAGGCATCCACGTCATGTGCTCACAGACCTGTAATTGCTAATGGGCTGGGCTGGCCTGGGCTGGGCATCCGTGTAGATATGCCTAAACACATATCATTGCTGAGGGGTTGGGCTGGCCTGAGCTGGGCACCCATGTAGATGAACCCACAACCCAGTAGTTGCTAAGTTGGTGTGTAGGCTTGGCTGGGTATCCAAATAGATGTGAAGATACATCTGTAGTTGATAAGGTGCTATGCTGTGCTTTGCTGAGATTTGCTTGGAATCCATCTAGATATGACCACAACCTGTAGTTACTAAGGTGCTGGGTTCAATTGGGTTTAGCTGGGCCAGACATTCTTGTAGATGTGCATCATACAAAGCTCTAATTGCTAAGTGTCTGGGCTGGGCATCCATGTAGATGTATCCACACACCTGTAGCTACTAAGGAGCTGGGCTGGCCTGGGCTATGCATCCATTTGGCTGTGCCCACACACCTGTAGTTGCTATAGGGCTAGGCTGGGATGGACTGGGTTGGAAATCCATGTAGATGTGACCATAACCCTGTAGTTGCTAAGGAGGTATGTTGCCTGGGATGGGCTGGGTTTCCAAGAAGATGTGAGGAACATCTGTAGTTGCAAAGGTGCTGGGTTGTGCTGTGCTGAGATTTGCTGGGGTTCCATCTACATATGCCACCTGTAGTTACTAAGTTGCTGAGCTGTGCTTTATATGGGTCTGGGCTGGACTAATCTGGGCTTCCATGTATATGTGCCAACAAACCTGTAGTTCCTAAGGGTTTGGGAGCTTGCCATGGCTGGGCATCCATATAGATGTCCCTACACAACTTAGTTGCTAAGGATTTGTGCTGTCCTGAGCTGGACATCCATGTAGATGAGCCCATACCTGTGGTTCCTAAGGTGGTTCCTAAGGCTGGACTAAGCTGGGCATCAATGTAGATGTTCCCACACACCTGTAGTTGCTAAGGGCCTGGACTCACATGGACTAGGCATGTTTGTAGATGGGCCCACACAACTGTAGTTGATAATGGTCTATGCTGGGATGGATTGGGCTGTGCATCCATGTAGATGTGCCCACAACCCAGTACTTGCTAAGGAGGTTGTAGGCTGGGCTGGGCTGGATATCCAAGTAGAAGTGAATACACACATGTAGTTCCTATGTTGTTGGGCTGTGCTATGTTGAGATATGCTGGGAATCCATCTACATATGTCCACAACCTGTAGTTACTAAGGTGCTAGGTTGTGCTGCACTTCGCTAAGTGTCTGGGCTGGCCTGGTCTAGACATCCATGCAGATGTGCCCACATGCCTGTAGTTTCCAAGAGTGGGGCTAGTCTGGCCTGGGCATCATTGTACTGCACCCATACATTGTAGTTGCTAAGGGTCTCAGTTTGGATGGACTAGCCTCAAAATATATGTAGATGTGCCCAATACTCTGTAGTGGCTAAGGGGGTTGGCTGGGCGGTGTAGGGTATCCAAGTAGATGTGAAGACAAACCTGTAATGCTAGGGTGTTTGTGCTGTGATTTGTAAGGAAACCATCTACATATGCCCACAACCTGTAGTTACTAAGGGTGCTAGGCTGTACTGTGCTTGGCTGTGCTGGACATCTTTGTAGATGTGCCCAAATACCTGTAATTGCTAAGGTTCTGGGCTCGACTGGCTTGGACATTCATGTAGCTGTGCACACACATCTGTAGTTTCTAAGGGTCTGTGCTGGCCTGAGTTGGGCATTCTTATAGATGGGCCCACAAATCTGTAGTTACTAAGGATCTAGACTGTAATGGATTGGGCTGGAAATTGATGTAAATGTACCCACAACCATGTAGTTCTTAATGGGGTTAGGCTGGCCTGAGCTTGGCATCCTTGGAGAAGGGCCCACACAACTGTAGTTGTTAAAGGTCTGGGCTGGGTTGGAGTGGGATGGAAATCCACATAGATGTGCACACAACTCTTTGGTTGCTAATGGGGTGTGTAGGCTTGGCTGGGGATCCAATTAGATGTGGAGACACACCTGTAAGGTACTGGGCTGTGCTTGGTTTGATTGGGTGGACATCACTGTAGATGTGTCCACTACACCTGTAATTACTAAGGGCACATTGTTGGGGCTGGACAAGGCTTTGTATCCATACAGATGTACCCATATATCTATTGTTGCTAAGTGGCTGGGGTGGCCTGGGCTAGGCATCCATGTAGATGTGCCCACATACCTGTTGCTGCTAAGAGGCTGGGCTAAACATCTGTATCCACACACATGTAGATGTTATGGGCATGGGATGGGCTAGCACGGTCTCAGCTGGAAATCTATGTAGATATGCCTACAACCGTGTACTTTCTAAAGGGTTGTGTAGGCTGGGCTGGGCTGAATATTCAAGTAGAGGTGAGGACACACCTGTAGGTACTGGACTATGCTAGGTATGGTTGGCCTGGATAGCCGTGTACATATGCCTACAGCTGTAGTTGCTAATGGGCTGGGATGGCTTAGACTGGGCATCCTTGTAGATGGGCCCATACATCTGTAGGTGCTAAGGGGCTAGGCTGGCCTCAGCTGGGCATCCTTATTGATAGGCCCACATGTAGTTGCTAAGAATCTGGGCTAGGATGGACTGGCCTAGAAATGCATGTAGATGTACCCAATACCTTGTGGTTGCAAAAGGGGTTTGTAGGCTGGGATGGGCTGGGCTGGGTATCCATCCAGATGTGAAGACAAACCTGTAGTTGCTAAGGTGCTGGGCTGTGTTGTGATTTGCTGGGAAACCATCTAGATATGCCCACAACTATCAGTTACTAAGGTCCAGGGCAGTGCTGGGCTTGGCTGGCCAGGACATCCTTGTAGATGTGCCCATACCTCTATAATCACTAAAAGTCTGGGCTGGACTAAGCTGGGTATCCATGTTGATGTGTCCAAATACCTGTAATTAATTGCTAACAGGCTGTCTGAGGCTGGGCTAGTTGTCCATATAGATGTGCCCACAGAACTGTAGTTTCTAAGGGGCTTGGCAGGCCTGGGCTGGGCTGGCCATCCAGATAAATGTGCTCACATAAATGTAGTTACTAAGGGGAGGGGCTGGCCTGTACTGGGTATCCATGTAGATGTGTCCACACACCTGTAGTTGTTAAGGAGCTGGGATGGGCTAGGATGGCCATCTATGCAGATGTGCCCATAGAACTGCAGTTGCTAAGGGGCTTGGCAGGCCTGGGCTGGGCAGGCCTGGGCTGGGCATCCATGTAGATTTGACCACACAAATATAGTTGCTAAGGGGCAAGACTGACCTGACCTGAGTATCCATGTAGATGTACCAACAACCCTGTATGGTAGTGTTCTGGTTTGTTCTTCATTGCTGCGACAAAACACTCTGACCACTACCAACTTGGGGAGGAAAAGGTTTATTTAGCTTACAACTCCTAGGTTGCAGTTCATCAGGGAGCCCAAGGTAGGAACTCAGGGCAGGAACCTGGAAGCAGGAACTGGAGCACAGGCCATGGAGGAATGCTGCTTACTGGCTTGCTCCCCTGGCCCCTACTCAGCTTGCTCTCTTATCCAACACAGGGCCACCTTCCCAGGGGTGGCACTATCCACAATGGGCTGGGCCCTCCAACATCACTCAACAATCAAGAAGATGCCCCACAGACATGGCCACAGGCCAGTCCAATGGAGTCAATTCCCCAGTTGAGGCTCCCTCAACCCAGGTGTGTCAAGTTGACACTAAAGCTGTCCAGCACAGGTGGTATATAGGTTTGGCTGAGCTTCTCAGGGTATCCAAGTAGATGTGATAACACACCTGTAGGTGACAATGTGGTGGGCTATGCTTTGCTAAGATTTGCACGGAATCCATCTAGATATGCCTTCAACCTGTAGTTACTAAGGTGGTGGGCTGGCCAAGCTTAGCTGGGCTGGGGATCCTTGTAGATGTGTCCACACACCTGTAATTGCTAAGAGGCTAGGCTGGCCTGGGCTGGGCATCGATGTAGATGTGCCCACAACCCTGTTGTTGCTAATGGACTGGGAAGGCTTGGCTGGTTGTCCATCGAGATGTGTCACACACCTGTAGTTGCTGTTGCTTGGCTGGCCTGGTCTGTGCATCATTGTAGATGGGCCCAGACCACTGCAATTACTAAGGGTCTGGGCTGGGATGGACTCTTGCTGGAAATCAATGGAGATATGCTCACAACCCTGTAGTTGTTAAGGGGGTGTGTATGCTTAGCTGAGCAGGGCTAGAAATCCATGTAGATGTGAAGACACACCTGTATTTTCTAAGATGCTGGCTGTGCTTTGCTGAGACTTGCCTGGACTCCATCTAGATATGCCCACAACTTATATGTACTAAGGTAATGGGCTGGGTTGGGTTTTGCTGGGCTGGACATCCTTGTAGATATGACCACACACCTATAATTCCTAAGGGTCTGGCCTGGACTGGGCTGGGTATCCATGTATATGTACCCCCACACCACTAAAGCTAAAGGGCTGTGCTGGCCTAGGCTTGGCACCTTGCAGATACAGCAACACTTCTGTAGTTGCTAATGTCTGGGTTGGGATGGACTGAAATAGAAATCCACTGTAGATGTTCCCACAACTCTGTAATTGCTAAGGGAGGTTGTAGGCTCCACTGGGCTTGATATATAAATAGATATGAGGATACCCCTGTAGTTGCTAAGATACTGGACTGTGCTGTGCTGAGATTTGCACGGAATCCATCTAGATATGACCACAAACTCTAGTTACTAAGGTGCTGGGCTGGATTTGGCTTGGCTGGACTGGATATCCTTGTAGATATGCCCACACACCTGTACTTGCTAAGGGTATGGGCTGAAATAAGCTGGAATCCATGTCAATGTGCCTACACATACGTAGCTGCTAAGGGACTGGGCTGGGATAGACTCTACTCAAAACCCGTGTAGATGTGTGAACTACCCTGTAGTTGCTAAGGGGGTATGTAGGCTGGGCTAAGCTGGGCTGGATATCCAAGAAGATATGAAGACACACCTGTATTTCTAAGGTACTAGGTTGTGCCTTGTTGAGATTTGCTGGGAATCTATCTACATATGCCCACAATCTGTAGTTAATAAGTTGCTGGACTGTGGTGCACTTGACTGGGCAGGATATCCTGGTAGATATGCTCACACACCTGTAATTGCTAAGGGTCATGGCTAGAATAAGCTGGGCATCCATGCAGATTTTACCACACACCTATGGATTTATAGGTTTGTGTTGATTGGATGGGAATCCATATAGATGTGACCACACACCTGTAGTTGCTAAGGAGCTGGGCTGGCCTAGGCCTGGCATACTTGTAGATGGGAACACAGAACTGTAGTTGATAATGATCTATGCTATGGTGGACTGGGCTGGGCCTCCATGTAGAATGTGCCAACAACCATGTCGTTGCTAATGAGGTGTGTATGCTGGCCTGGTCTTGGTTTGGCATTCAAGTAGATGTGAATACACATCTGTAGTTCCTAATTTGTTGGCCTGTGCTGTGCTGAGATTTGCTGGGAATCCATCTACATATGTCCACAACTTGTAGTTCCTAAGATGCTAGTCTGTGCTGCACTTGGATGGACTGGACATCTTTGTAGATGTGCCCACACAACTGTAATTGCTAAGAGTCTGGGTTGGACTTGGCCAGGAATTCATGTATATGTGCCTACACACCTGTAGTTGCTATGGGGCTGGGCTGGCATGGTCTGGACTTGGAATTGAAGTAGAGGTGCCCACAACCTTGTACTTGCTAAGGGGGTATGTAGCCTGGGCTGGGCTGTAGGGGTCCCACCTTGTAGAGGGGCCTTGCTCTGTAATGGTGATACCGGCAGCTCAGGGCCTGGTCCTGGGACTTGAGCCTCTTTGCAGCAAGGCAACTTTATTGAAAAAATTCAGTCGGTTTTTACACAATACAAAACTGGCAGTCACGTGGGATTTGGTAGTTACAAACAAAGATTTAGGACGCAATTAGATGAGAAACAGGAGATACGGCTTTTAGCTGGTGCCAGCTAGGGGCTGTTTGTAAAGTAGGATGCTTGAACTTTTACTCAGGGTTACTAGTGCCTATCTGGTAATTGATTGTCCACAATGTTTTCTTTCTTAGGACAAAATACATAGTAAACTTTTAACCTGGCCCAATCTTTTTTTGCTAGTGAACTTAGAGATATTTATCTAAGGGCCGTTAGCTAAGCTATTCTCCCTCAGATCAAGGAGCATAAGCTTTTGACCCAGCCACTTTTCTCCTGCTAGTCACAGCAATGTTCTGTGAGACAGGAATTTGAGGGTGCTATATGTAGCGTCCCTCCTTTCAGCAGACATTGTAGCCTGATCTTAAAGTTTCAGATCCATTTTGCCTTAGAGCATTCCATCCTAGTTTCCTACACTGGGGTTGACTGGATGTCCACATAGATGTGAAGAGACACCCTGTAGGTATTGGGCTGTGCTAGGTATGGCTGGACTGGATGTCCTTGTAGATGTTCCCACACCTGCAGTTTGTAATAGGCTGGACTGGCCTGGGCTGGGCATCCTTGTAGATGGGCCCACACACTGTAGTTTCTAAAGGTCTTGGCTGGGATGCACTGGCCTGGAAATCCATGTAGATGTGCGCAGTACTCTGTAGTTGCTAAGGAGATATTTAGGCTTGGATGGGCTGGCCTGGATATCCAACTAGGTGTGAAGACTATCCTGTACTTCCTAAAGTACTGGGCTGGACTGTGATTTGCAGGGAAACCATCTAGATATGCCCAGAACCTATAGTTACTAAAGTGCTGGGCAGTGCTGGCCTTGGCTGGGCAGGACATCTTTGTAGATGTGCCCACACCACCTGTAATTTCCAGTGCACTGGTCTGCCCTCTGCTGGTCTTCCGTGTAGATGTGCTCGAAAACCTGTAGCTTAGGGCCTGGGCTAGTCTTGGCTGGGCATCCATGGAGATGTGCCCAGAGAACTGTAGTTGCTAAGGGGCTGGGCAGGCCTGGACTGGGAATCCATGTAGATGTGTGCACACAAATGTAATTGCTACGAGACAGGACTGGTATGTGCCGGATATGCATGTAGATATGCCCAGGCACCTGTAGTTGCTAAGGAACTGGGCTTAGCTGGACTGCCCATCCATGTCAATGTGCCAGAATCCTGTAGTTGCTAAGGGGGGTGTGTAGGCTGGGCTGGGCTGGGCTAGGTATCTAAGAAGATGTGAAGACACACCTGTGTTTTCTAAGTTGTAGACTGAGCCTTGTTGAAATTTGCTGGGAAACCATCTAAATATGCCCCAAATGTGTAGTTAATAAGTTGCTGGTCTGTACTGCATTTGACTGGGCAGGATATCCTTGTAGATATACCCACACAACTGTATGTGCTAAGGTGCTGGGGTGTGCTGTGATGAGATTTGCTGGGAATCTGTCTAGATAGGCCCATAATCTGCAGTTACAAAGGTGTGGGGCTGTGCTGGCACTAGCTGGGCTGGACATCCTTTAGATGTTTCCATACACATGTAATTGCTAAGCATCTGGGATGGACAGGGATGAGCATCCATGTGGATGTGCCCACTCACCTGCAGTTGCTAAGGGGCTTTGCTGGCCTGGGCTGGGCATCCTTGTAGTTGGGCCCACACTACTGCATTTGCTATTGGACTGGAATGGGATGTACTAGGCTAGAAATCCATGGAGATATAGCACAAGTCTGTAGTTGCTAAAGGGGTGTTGTAGGCTTGGCTGGGCTGGGATGGGTATCCAGGTAGATGTTAAGACACAACTGTAGTTCCTACAGTCCAAGACTGTGCTGTGCTGAAATTTGCTGGGAATCCATTTAGATATGCCACAGACTTGGAGCTACTAAGGAGCTGTGCTTTACTGGGCTTGGCTGGGTTGGACATCCTTACAGATGTGCCCACACACCTGTAATTTCTAAGGATCTGGGCTGTAATTGGCCGGGCATCCATGTAAATGTGCCCACACACTTGGCATTGCTAAGGGGCTGGGCTGGCTTGGGCTTGGAATCCATGTATTTGTGTCCACACACCTCTAGTTGCTAAGGGGCTAGGCTGGACTGGGCATGGCATCCTTGTAGTTGGACCCACGCAACTTTAGGTGCTAAGGGTCTTGGCTGGGATGGACTGAGCTGGAAATCCATGTATATGTGCAGACAAACCTGTAGTTGATAAGGGAATTTGCAGGCTAGACTCTGCTTGGCTGGTTGTCAGGTAGATGTAAAGACATTTGTAGTTGTTAAGGTGCTCAAATGTGCTGTGCTGAGATTTGTGGGAATCCATTTAGTTATTTCCCACAACCTGTTGTTACTAAAGAGCTGTGCTGTCTTGGCTTGGCTGCATTGGACACTCTCGAAGATGTGTACAAACATCTATGATTGCGAAGTGTCTGGGTGGGACTGGGCTGGACATCCATGTAAATGTGTCCACACTGCTTGTTGCTAAGGGGCTGGGCTGGCCTGGGCTGGGCATCCTTATAGATGGACCCACACAACCATAGTTCCAAAGTCTCTGGGCTGGGATAGACTTGTCCCACAACACTGTAGTTGCTAAAGGGGTGTGTATGCTGAGCTGCACTAGGCAGGGTATCCAAGTAGATGTGAAGGCACATTTGTAGTTGCTAAGGTGTTGGGCTATGCTGTGGTAATATTTGCTGGTAAACCACATAGATTACCCCATAACCTGTAGTTACTTAGGTGCTGAGATCTGCTGGGAATGGCTGGCATTGACATCATTGTAAGATGAGCTCACATCCCTGTAATTGTTAAGAGTCTGGGCTGGATTGGGGTGGGTGTCCATGTAGATATGCCCACAAACATGTAGTTGCTAAATGGTTGGCTGACCTTGACTGGGCAACCATATGCATGTGTCAACTCAATTGTAGTTGCTAATGGACTGGTCTGGCATGGGATAGGGATCCATGAAGTTGTGCCCACACACCTGAGATTGTTAAGGGGCTGATCTGACCTTGGCCAGGCATCTATAGAGATGTGCCATAAACCTGTAGTTGCTAAGGGTCTGGGCTAGCTAGTTGCTAAGGATCTGGGATGGCCTGGGCTAGGCATCCATGTAGATATGCCCACACAACTGTAGCTGCAATGGGGCTTGGCTGGCTTGGGCTTGGTATCCATGGATATGTGCCCTCACACCTGTAGTTGCTAAGGGGCTGGGCTGGCCAGGGCTGAATTTTTCTGGGAATCCATCAAGATATGCTCACAACATGTAGTTACTAAGGAGCTGGTCTGTTCTGGGCTTGGCTGGGCTAGACATCCTTGTAGAGGTGCCCAGGCACCTGTGGTTGATAATAGGCTCGGCTAGCCTGAGGTGGGCATCCATCTAGATGTTCCCACATACCTGTATTGCTAAGGGGTTGGGTGGCATGGGCTGGACATCCAGGTAGATGTGCCCATGCACCCGTAGTTGATAAGTGGATGGACTGTATTGGGCTGAGTATCCTTGTATAAATGGGCCACACATCTGTAGTTGCTAAGGGACTGGGCTATCCTTTGCTGAAAATTCTTGTTGCTGGACCCACAGAACTATAGTTGCTAAGGTACTGGACTGGGATTGACTAGGCTGGAAATCCAAGTAGATGTTCCCACAACTCTGTAGTTGCTAAGGGGGTGTGTAGGATGGACTGGGCTATGCTGGGTATCCAAGGAGATGTGAAGACACAGCTATACTTGCTAATGTGTTGGGCTATTCTGTGCTGAGATTTGCTGGGAATCAATCTGGATATGCCCACAACCTGTAGCTTTTAAGGAGCTGGAATATGCTGGGCTTGCCTTGGGTGGGCCTCCATCTCAATGCACATAGACATCTGTAGATCCTAAGGGGATGGGCTGGTCTGGGCTAGACATCCAAGTAGATGTGCCCACAGACCTGTAGTTGCTAAGGGGCTGAGATGGCCAGGGCTGGACATTCATGTAGATGTGCCCATACACCAGTAATTGCTAAGGGGCTGGGCTGGCCAGGAGTGGATTTCCAGGTAGATATGCCCATGCACCTGTAGTTGATAAGGGTCTGGGATGGCCTGGACTGGGCATCAATGTAGATGTGCCCACTCATGTGTAGTTGGTAAGGGGCTGGGCTGGCCAGGGGTGGGCTTCCAAGTAGATGTGCCCATGCATCAGTAGTTGACACATGGCTGGGTTGTCCTGTGCTGGGCACCTATGTAGATGTGCGCACACAGCTGTAGTTCCTAAGGGTCTGGGTTGGCCTGGGCTGGGCATCATTGTAGATGGTCCCACATAGCTGTAGTTGTAAAGGATCTCAGATGGGATTGGATGGGCTGAAAATCCCTGTAGATGAGACCACAACCCTGTAGTTCCTAAGGGCATTGACTGACCTGGGCTAGGCATCCATGTATTTATGCCCACACAACTGTAGTTGCTAAGGTTCTGGGCTATTCTGTGCTGAGACTTGCTGGGATCCATATGGATATGCCACAACTTTTAGTTACTAAGGTTGTATGTATGCTGGGTTTGACTTGGTTGGAAATAATTGTAGATGTGCCCACACACCTGTAATTGCTAAGGGTCTGAGCTGTAGTAAGCTGGGCATCCATATTGATGTTCCCACATTGCTGTAATTGCTAATAGACTGGTCTGCCCTGGGCTGGGCATCCATGCAAATGTGACAACAAACCTATCCTTTCTAAGGGGCAGGACTGGCCTTAGCTAGGCATCCATGTATATGTGCCCATGTACCTGTAATTGTTAAGGGTCTGGGCTGGCCTGAGCTGGGTATCAATATAAATGTGCCCTCCAGGCTCTCAATGATAAGGGACTGGCATGGCCTGGGCTGAACATTGAAGCCGATGTGCCCACATAATTGTAGTTGCTAAGGGGCAGGACCGGCCTGGGCTGGGCATCTATGTAGATGTGCCCACAACCCTGTAGTTGCTAAGGGACTGGGCAAACCTTGGCTTGACGTTCATCGAGAGGTGCCTGCACACCTATAGTTGCTATGGGTCTGGGCTGGCCTGGACTGGGCAGCTTTGTAGATGGGCCCACACAATTGTAGTTGCTATGGGTCTAGGCTTACATTGAATGGGCTGGAAATCCATGCAGATATGCCCTCAACCCAGTCATTGCTAAGAGGGTATGTAGGCTTGCCTGTGTTGGTCTGGGTATCAAGTAGAATTGAGGACACACCTGTAGTTGCTAAGATGCTGTGCTGTGCTGTTCTGAGATTTGCATGGAATCCATCTAGATATGCCCCACAACCTGTAGTTACTAAGGTACTGGACTGGGGTGGGCTTGACTGGGCTGGACATCCTTGTTCATGTGATCACACACCTGTAATTCCTAAGGATCTGGCTTGGACTGGGCTGGCCATCCATGTAGATGTGCCGAAAACCTGTACTTCCTAACAGACTTGGCTGGCTTGGGCTAGACATCCTTGTAGATGGGTCAACATTCCTGTAGTTGCTAATGTCTATGCTGGGATGGACTGGGATAGAAATCCATGTAGATGTGCCCACAACCCTGTAGTTGCTAATGGGGTTTATAGGCTCCACTGGGCTGTGTATCTAAGTAAGTTGCTGGACTGTGTTGTGCTGAGATTTGCATGCTATCCATCTAGATGTGCCCACAACTTCTAGTTACTATGGTTGTGGCCTGGGGTGGGCTTGACTTGGCTGGAAATCCTTGTAGATGTGCCCACATACCTGTAATTGCTAAGGGTCTGGGCTGGACTAAGCTAACATCCATATCAATGCACCCAAACATATGTAGTTGCTAAGGGACTGGGCTTGGATAGACTCTGCTCAAAATCCATGTAGATATGCCCACAACCCTGTAGTTGCTAAGGGGAGTATGTAGGCTGGGTTGGGCTGGGCTAGATACCCAAGAAGATGTGAAGATACACCTGTATTTTCTAAGGTGATAAGCTGTGCCTTTTTGAGATTTGCTGGGACTCCACCTACATATGTCCACAATCTGTAGTTAATACGTTGCTGAAATGTGCTGCACTTGACTGGGCAGGATGACTTTGTAGATATGCCCACACACTTGTAATTGCTAAGAGTGGAGGCTGGACTAAGCTGGGCATCCATGTAGATTTGCCAACACACTTCGAGTTGCATGGGTTTCTGCTGCTTGGCTACAAATCCATATAGATGTGACCACACACTTGTAGTTGCTTAGGGCCTGGGCCGGCCTGGGCTGTCCTGGGCTGGGCATGCTTGTATATGCACCCAAGCAACTGTGGTTGATAATGATCTATGCTGTAATGCACTGGGCTTGGCATTCATGTAGTTGTGGCCACAACCCTGTAATTGCTAAGGAGATATGTCAGCTCAGCTGGCCTGGGCTGGGTATCCAAGTAGATGTGAATAGACACCTGTAGTTCTTAAGTTGTTGGGCTGTGCTGTGCTGAAATTTGCTGGGAATCCATCTACATATGCCCACAACCTGTAGTTCCTAAGATGCTAGGCTGTGCTGCACTTAGCTGGACTGGACATGTTTGTAGATATGCCCACACAACTGTAATTGCTAAGGGTCTGGGTTGTACACGGCTGGAAATTCATGTATATGTGTCCATGCACCTGTAGTTGCTATGGGGCTGGTCTGGGCTGGTCTGGGCTGGAAATTGAAGTAGATGTGCCCACAACCCTGTACTTGCTAAGGGTGTATGTAACTTGGGCTGACCATCGCTGAATATCCAAGTAGATGTTAAGACACATCTGTAGGTGCTAGGCTGTGCTAGGTGTTGCTGGACTGGACATCCTTGTAGATATGCCCACTCCTGTAGTTGATAAGGGTCTTGGCTGAGATGGACTGGCCTGGAAATCTATGTACATATGCCCAATAACCCATAGATGCTAAGGGGTGTGTAGGCTGAGCTGGGCTGGGCTGGGTGTCCAAGTAGGTGTGAGGCAAACCTATAGTTGCTAAGGTGTTGAGCTGTGCTGTGACATGCAGGGAAACCATCTAGATACGCCCACAACCTGTAGTTACTAAGGTGCTGGGCAGTGCAGGCCTTGGCAGGGCAGGACATCCTTGTAGATATGCCCACACACCTGTAATTCCTAAGGGTCTGGGCTGGACTAAGCTGGGCATCCATGTCTCTGCCCACACACCTGTAATTGCTAGCAGGCTGATCTGCCCTCTGCTGGATATCCAGGCAGATGTGCCCATAAAACTATAGTTTCAAAGGGGCTGGGCTAGCCTTAGTTAGGCATCCAAGTAGATGTGCCAACATTCTGTAGTTGCTAAGGGTCTGGGCTGGACTTAGCTGGACATCACTGTAGATGTGCCCACACACCTGTACTTGCTAAGGGGTTGTGTTGACCTGGCTTGGAATCCATATAGATGTGCCCACACACCTGTAGTTGCTAAGGGGCTGGGTTAGCCTGGGCTGGGAATTCATGTTGATATGCCCATATACCTATAGTTGCTAAGGGGCTGGGCCTGCCTGGGCTGCACTGTACTGACCAAATGGACTCCATTTTGGATAAAGTAGCCATCTTAGAAGCTTAACCATAGGGTATTTCTAGCTCAAGGATTATTTTTAAGAAACCCTGATCCCCTTTCCCCCTTACCTCCGAGGAGAATGCTGAAATGGACATTTGCTTTCTAGACATATAGAAAACAAAACTGTTATGATATGACCAACTGCTGATTTCTGCTTCTGTAACTTGCTTGTTTTGCTATTTTAGGGCACCTTGACATGTAGACCATGACCACCCTGCTATTCGGGGACCACCTTGTCAACATTCCTTTTGTGGGTTTTAGCTTTAAAAGGTCCCCTTTCATTCCCCCTCCCCACTACAGCCCTCTAACCCAATACGAGACTGCAGTCCAAGCTAGCTTGAATAAAATATTTTATCCCTATCTGAATTGAGTCTGGTGGTCTTTTCTCAGTAGTCCCAGGCTCCATATCATATGGGCACTCAACCAGGATTCTGGGGGACCCCAGGCTCAGGGTTCTTGGTTTGGGATAAGCCTGCTGTGGGTAATACTCGCTCCCGAGTTCGGAGACCTGTGGGAGCCCAAACCTCAGCTGCCACAAATTAAAATGTCACTAACCAGGGACAAACCCAATTCTGGAACCTGGGGGAGCCCGTGGTTGTGACCACCAAAATTTCATCAAACTGAAAGAAAAGCTGCTGGCTATTGCAAGTGTGCTAAGGACAAGATTAATTTGGTGAGTGTTTTAGAGTCTGGACATCTGGAGAGACTTAGAATAGACTGGATGCAATCATAACCCAGTCTCCAGGGACAGCAGGAGACATCCTCCTGTCCCCTCTGGTTAGGATTTGGATGTATGAGTAAAGGTGGCCACCATATGTCTGTAACTGTCTGGTCTTCTCTGTTTGGGTGTTTTGTCTCTATGCTTTTTGTCTTTTCCTGGTAGATTTGTGTTTTCTGGTGTGCTTGTGAGTTTTGTTGCAGACATGGGAGCCAGATTGAGCACAGCCAAGACTCCGTTGAACTGTCTGCTGTGTCACTTCCAAGAGTTCTGAGAAGTGGACTATGGAGTTAAGATATCACCTGGAAAGCTCTGCACCTTGTGTGAACTGGAATGGCCCTCCTTTAATGTGGAAAGGCTGGACTCAGGGTCCTTTGACCCTGAAGCTGCCCAAAGAGTCTGGCGAGTAGTTATCGGGGACCCTGGTCATTCCGACCAGTTTTCTTACATCGACCGCTGGCTCTCCTTCCTCCTCCAACCCCCTCCTTGGCTTAAGTGTTATGCCATTAAACAGGGTTTCTCTATTTTAGTCACTAGATTACTGTGCCAGAGAGTAAGAACCTGAGCAAGATGCCTGGGCTTTCAGTTCTGGTCCCTGGGGAGGGGGGGAGGGGGAGGGGGAGGAGGACATATCTCCACCTTACAATCCACACTCTCCGCTGGTCCAGGATCTGAGACTGTGTCTGAGGGAGAACCTGCTCCTGACGCTCCAGCTCCCAGAATCTCTCCTGATCTGCCCTCACCTCCACACACTCAGAGAGGGTTGGACTATGCTCAGAACCAGCCCAGTCTGGGAAGCACCCTCAAACAGACCCATGATTGATACCAGGACTGGGGAGGCTGACAGATCCAGGGTCCCTTTTATGGTCTATGTTCCTTTTTCCACCAGTGATTTGTACAATTGGAAGACTCAGAACCCTCCATTTTCTGAGAAATCCCAAGCTCTTAATTAGCTTGCTGGAGACTGTTTCCTTCACCTACCAGCCAACTTGGGCAGATTGTAAACAATTTTTAGGTGCTCTTTTCACAGCTGAAGAAAGAGACTGAATTCTGGCTGCAGCTCACAAGGCTGTAGTAGGTCTTGCAGGGCGGGGGGGTGGGGGGTGGATAACAATGCTAGAGTTGAATCCTGTCTTCGACTCTACCAGACTGGGACCCCAACCAAGGACCGAGGTAAGGGGGCCCTAGACACCTATCGCCAGGCTCTACTGACTGGAGTGAGAGCAGCATTCAGGAAGCCAACCAATCTTTCAAAGGTAACTGAGGTTATTCAGGGGAGTCAGGAGTCCCCTGCTGGTTTTCTGGAGTGCTTCAGGGAGGCTTTTTGGGAATTCAGTCCCATAGACCTTGATGCTCAGTCTGCCCCAGACATTCATAGGAAGCTACAGAAGTTGGAAGGATTTGAGGGAATGAATAGGTGTCAGTTATTAGAGATAGCCCAGAAAACCTACAATAATAGAGATCCAGGTGAGAAAAGAGACAAGAGGCTGGCCAGGATAATAGTGGCTGCTTTCAAAGAAGGAGAAGACAGGAAACAAGAATACCCTAAATGGCAGACCAGTCCAGAATCAAGCTAGAGAAAGATCTGTGTGCATACTGTAAGGAGAAAGGGCACTGGAAGAATGAGTGTCCACAACACAGCCAAAAGAAAGAAAAGCAGGTCCTCAACCTGGAAAATACTGATGCTGAATGAAAGGGGCCAGGCTTCATACTGATGAGCCCCCAAGAGCCAAGGTGACAGGGAAAGTTGGGGGCAAAACTCTTTAGTTTCTATTCTAGTAGACACAGGTGTGGCTCATTCACTGCTCACTCAATCTCTTGGTCCGCTCACCAAGAAAAGGACTACCATATAGGGAGTCACAGGGACTGGGACCTACGCTTGGACTACTAAGCAAGAAGCGAACCTCAGACAAGGTACTGTGACTCATTCTTTTCTTGTTACGTCAGATTGTCCTTATCACCTTATTAGGAGAGACTTGCTGAGAAAACTAGGTGCTACTATCACATTTAATGAAAATGAAGCCACTCTGGAGTTCACATGTCTACCACCTACTATCTTGGTAACATGTTCCTTATCAGATGAATATAGAATATTGTATGAAAACTCAGAAGGACTGAAGCCAGACAACCCCCTACTAATAGAATTAATGTATAAGTTGGCTTCTCATCGGACACTAATTATCAACCAGCTCTTAAGTTCTGCTTCCCCTGTGAGAGTGAAACACTACCCAATCTCGAAGGATGCCAAGACTGGTATTAGGAAACATATCTGCTGGCTCAGAGATGCAGGGATTTTGGTTCCCTGTCACTCCCCCAGGAATACTCCATTTCTCCCTGTTGTTAAGCCTGGCACCAGAGATTATCACCCTATTCAAGACCTGAGGGAAGTCAATGAAAGACTGGAAACCATTCACTCAACTGTGCCAAATCCTTACACTTTGCTTAGCCTGCTAAATCCAGAAAAGACCATATATACTCTTTTAGACTTGAAGAGTGTGTATTTCTCCTTACCTTTGGCCAGTGTGAGCCAACCCATATTTGCTTTTGAGTGGACAGATCCTGAAGCAGGATTCAGTCGTCAGTTGACCTGAACTCAACTGTCACAAGGGTTTAAAAATTCTCCCACCCTATTTGATGAAGCTCTCAGTGCAGACTTGCTTGAGTATCACCAAGAACGCCCAAATATTATCTTCCTTCAGTACGTGGATGACCTTATTATTGCCACCTATACCCATGAAGAATGCCAACAAGCCACTGAGGAACTGCTTGAAACCCTCCAGTGATTGGGGTACTCTGTGTCTGCAAAGAAGGCCCGATTGTGCTCCAACAAGGTAAATTATTTGGGATATTGCTTGGAAGATGGCAACAGAACCCTGTCTCAGAGCAGAATTCAAGCCATCCTAAACATTCCTGAGCCAAAAGACAAAAGGCAAGTGAGAGAATTCCTGGGGACAGCTGGGTATTGCAGGCTCTGGATACGACTAACTTTGCTGAGATAGCTAAGCCACTACATCAGAGCTTAGGAGGAAATGAACCCCTAGTTTGGAAAGAAAAAGAAAAGGAAGCTTTTCAGAGGCTTAAGACAGCTTTAATGTCAGCACCAGCATTGGGACTGCCTGATATTGCCAAAGCCTTCAATTTATTTGTGGATAACCAAAATGGGGTGGCAAAGGGTGTACTGACTCAAACTTTGGGGCCCTGGAGAAGACCTGTGGCCTATTTGTCCAAAAGACTGGACCCAGTTGCTGCAGGATGGCCAGTTTGTATCTGAGCTGTCGCAGTTACAGTATTGCTACTAAAAGAAACTGATTAACTATAAGGCAGGAATTGGTGATCACTACTACCTATATTATTGAAATGTTCCTCAAGGGAGCTTCTGAGCATTGGACGTCAAACGCCCAAATTACCCACTATCAAGCTCTATTGCTAGATGCACCCAGAATCAAGTTTTCACCATCTGTAGTGCTGAATGCAGCGTCCCTTCTGCCTGACTCTGAAGAACAGCCTGGCCACAACTGTGCCCAGGGTTGTTAATCATCTGAAGTATGGAACAACAAGACCTTCGAGACCAGCCCCTGGGACAGGCGGATGCGGCCCTGTATACTGATGGAAGCAGTTACATACAGGATGGAGTCAGATATGCAGGAGCAGCTGTAGTAACCCATTCTGAGGTAATTTGGGCCCAGTCTTTGCCCCAGGGGACTTGAGCCCAAAAGACATTACTGATAGTGCTAACCCAAGCACTGAGATGGAGAAATGGATGGGCTATCAGTATCTATACTGATCATCAATACACCTTTGCCACTGCACATGTCCATGGTGCCCTATATCAAGAATGAGGCCTGCTTACTTCAGTGGAAAAGAAATTAAAAACAAGGAAGAAATTATAGCCTTATTGTCAGCCTTTTGGTTACCTGAAAAACTTGTTGTTATCCATTGCCCTGGATACCAAAAAGGAGACTCAGCTGAGGCTCAAGGCAAGAGATTTGCTGACACCACAGCAAGAGGAGTTGCCCAAGAGCCACTGGGGCCACTACAAATATTAGGCCCCCTTCAATTCTCACCTTCCTACCTGAACCAGACTTATTGGAGAAATCTTAATACATGACAGAAGAGGAAAAATGGGTCCAGAGCAAGGGGCCACAAAGGCCAAGGACTGGTGGATCCTTCCAGATGGATATCCTGTTTTGCCCAAAGCTCTGGGGCCTTCTCTTTCAAATTCACTGAAGTTTGCATCTGGGATCAACTAAGTTGAAGGAATTGATCAGAGACAGTTATTTCTTACCTCACCTGGATGAGCAGGTGGAACAAATCAAATGCTACTGTGCTGCCTGTGCCCAGGTAAATCCCAGAGGAGGAAAATCAACAACAATGGGTGTTTGAGAAAGAGGGCTTAACCTGCTGAACATTGGGAGTTGGACTTTACTGAAGTGATTCCAGTAAGGTTTGGATATTGGTACCTGTTGGTTTTTATAGATACCTTTTCAGGATGGGCAGAGGCTTTTCCTACTACGCCAGAAATAGCTGGGGTGGTTGCTAAAAAGTTATTGATGGAAATCATTCCTCAATTTGGTTTCCCCTCTTCTCTGGGGTCCAACAGTGGCTTGGCCTTTAGGGCCACAATGTCACAACAAGTGGCCAAAATTCTGGGAATACACTGGAAACTACATTGTGCCTATTGACCTCAAGATTCAGGACAGGTAGAAAGAGTTAAGAGGACTATTAAAAAACTTTGACTAAATTCAGAGCAGAAACTGGTGAGGGGTAGACTGAGTTGCTCCTTCTTGTCCTTTTCAGGCCAAGGTGTTCCTCCTACCGGGACAAGCTAACTGCATTTGATATAATATTTGGTTGCCCACCCCTGCTAATTAGCTAATTTTGCTAATGCAAAAGGAAAACCACAGCGATTGAAATGTCTAACTATTCCTCCCTCAAGTCCCTACAGGCTCTTCAATGAGTCTCCTGAGACATCCAGACCTGTCTTACACCTCCATTACTCCTGCCACTTATGACTGAGCCTGCTCACAGGTTTTAACTGGGAAATCTAGTGTGGGGCAGCTACCTGCCCAGCCGGACCTTAGAGTCCTCTTGGAAAGGACTGTATCCTGTGATCCTGATCATACCCACAGCTGTCAAAGTAGTGGGGATTGCAACCCGGATTCACCATTCTCACCTGAAAGTGGACATGACCAACCAAGAGAAGGGAGAAAAATGGAAAGTATCAACAGACCCACAATGTCCTGTAGAGATGTGGTTCATTAGAACCTTAGACTCAGACTGGTACTAATATTGGGAAACCTAGTTGGTATGTGTCACCTGTGGCCAGTTAGAAATGTCACATCTTGGGACTGGGTGCTAACCCCAGACTTCGGATGGAAAAGTGTTAGGTATTTTCCAAAATGCTACCTCCCAGACTGTATTTAAATTAGATTTATGTGACCTCTTTTATAACAATGAGGTTATGGCTGAATGGTACAGTTATCACAGAACACACACAGGTTGTGGGACTGAAATTCAAAAATGGGGATTATGGTCATTTCAATTTCAGCCTTGCCCAGCCAATGGGCCAGCACATTGTCATAAATGGACAAGCGATTACCATCGTTCATCCCCTGGTATTGAAACTGAGTCCACCTGCGGTGGACATAAGGATCCATTTATTCATTTACAGCAGGAATCCCGCTCCCAATGTGCTCCAGGGAAATTTCACTCTGAGGGTTGTGGCATGGAATGAGTTAAGTGCTCAACACTGGCTTACTGGGGAACTTGGGTCCTTAAGCTAACATCTAAAACATATGGAAATGACTCTGGTGTGGAATTTATTATTCAGAAGAAAGTGCTTCCCTACAGAGCTCAAGTTACAGAGTCAAAGAAGAGCTGATTATCCCACCCTAAAGCACAACAGCTCACTTCTTCTTCCTTTGTCTGCTCCACATGGCAAACTCCTGTCAGCACTACTGAAGCCAGTTCTTTGCCCTTACGAATTTCACCCCCATGGCAAGGAATAGTCCCAGCCTCAGTGCCTTGATCTTGATCTCTTGATCTGAGATCAAGATCTTAAGGTTAATTCATAATTGGATAAATCATACTACTTCTGATTTGGGACAAGATTGTTGGCTGTGCCTGGGTCCTAAACCTCCCTTTTATGTGGGGATAGGGGCCAATATCTCTATTTCTCCTACTCCCCACCCCACAGGAAGGCACAGATTGTAGATCACAAGAAACTAGAATAACCCTAGGGGACCTGCAGAAAAAGGGAACGTGTTTGGCTTCCTCAACTTATGTCATCACTAACTCCCCTTATAGTCAGTCCTGTAGTTCCCTAATTCGTACTGTTAGGTCATCTTCTGATGGAGTACATTTCCAAGCCCCAACAGGGACCTGGTGGGAGTGTACTTTTAGTCTTGATTGATGTGTGACAGCAGAACATATGGAGGATTCTAAAAAGGGCAGACTATGTGTACTGGTTTATGTTCTTCCTCAAATATATATATATGGCCTCAATTAAGAAATTAGTATTTAAATAACAATGCACCAACTCGAATAAAGAGAGCAGCCCCAGCTATTCTTCTACCCCTTTTAGTGGGAACTGGTATTGTAGGTTCTGGGTTTTAGGAGCTTCAGCTTTGGATCTGGGAGATCAAAACTTTAAGAGTCTAAGTGCCAGAGTGGACCAGGACATAGACCCTCTTAGAACTTCTATAGGACAATTGGAAAAACAAGTAGACTCCCTAGCAGAAATGGTTTTGCAGAACCATAGGGGACTGGACCTGTTGTTCTTAAAAGAAGGTCTTTGTGTAGCTTTAGATGAAAAGTGCTATTTTTATGCAAATAATTCAGGAGTGATTAGAGAAACTCTAGCTTCAATAAAACAAAACCTAGATAAAAGAGTTGAGGAATGAGCAAGAGACTCAAATTGACACGAGTCCCTCTTCTCCTGGTCTCCATGGCTGATGACTCGCTTAACAGCATTTGCAGGCCTCCTGCTCCTCTTACTTTTAGGTGATACTGTGGGTTCTTGCATTTTAAATTGGTTACTGGGATATATTAAGAAAAGAATCATCTCTGTCAAAGTATTAGCATTGCAGGCTCGATACCAACCTGTAACAAATGAGGATCAATGATTTGATCCATATGAACCAGAGCCAGTGGGGAATGTATGGACCAAACTAACTCCAATTTGGGTAAAGTAGCCATCTTAGAAACTTATCCATAGTGTATTTCTAGCTCAAGAATTGTTTTTAAGAAACCCTGTCCCCTTTCTCCCTTACCTCCGAGGAGAATGCTGTATGGCCATTTGCTTTCTAGACATATAGAACACAAAATTGTTATGATATGACCAACTGCTGATTTTGGCTTCTGTAACTTGCTTGTTTTGCTATTTTAGGAGACCTTGACATGTAGAATGTTACCATCCTGTTATTTGGGGACTACCTTATCAACATTCCTCTTGTGGTTTTTAGCTTGAAAAGGTCCCCTTTCCCTCCCCCTCCCCACTGCAGCCCTCTAACCCAATATGTAGACTACAGTCCAAGCTAGCTTGAATAAAATCTTTTATCCCGATCTGAATTGAGTCTGGTGGTCTTTTCTCAGTAGTCCTGGGCTCTATAACAACACATACATGTAGATGTGTTCACACACCTGTA
Source organism: Nannospalax galili (assembly GCF_000622305.1). Lineage (NCBI taxonomy): Eukaryota > Metazoa > Chordata > Mammalia > Rodentia > Spalacidae > Nannospalax > Nannospalax galili. The sequence continues at coordinate 1,355,364 of NW_008333781.1, forward strand.
CTTCCTAAAAGGCTGGCTGGCCTGGGCTGGGCAAGCTTGTAGATGGGTCCACTCAGCTGTAGTTGCTAAGGAGCTGGGCTGGACTTGGCTGGGCCTCCATGTAGATATTTCTACACACCTGTAGTTGCTGGCCTGGGCTGGGAATCCATGTAGATGTGTCTAAACAACTGTAGTTGCCTAGGGTCTGTGCTGGGATGGACTCTGCTGGAATTCCATGTGGATGTGTCCACAACCTGTGATTGCCAAGGGTGTGTATAGGCTGGGTTAGGCTGCACTGGGTAATCAAGTAGATGCAAAGACACACCTGTATTTGCTAAGTTGCTGGGTTCCTCTGTGCTGGGACTCTATCTAGATACGCCCACAACTTGTAGTTGCTAAGTGCTAGGCTGTGCTGGGCTTGGTTGGTTGAACATACTTGTAGATATAACCACACACCTGTAATTGCTAAGGGTCTGGGCTGGACTGGGATGGGTCCATGTAGTTGTGCCAATAACCTGTAGTTCCTAAGAGGCTGGGCTGGCCAGGGCTGGGTATCCATGTAGATGTGCCCAAAACCCTGTAGTTGCTAAGGCCCTGGACTTCCTGGGGTTAGGCATCAATGTAAATGTCCCCACACACCTGTGGTTGCTATGCATTCATGATGGTGTTCCCACACAATTATTATTGCTAGGGGGCTGGCTGGGCTTGGGTTAGGATGGACTGTGCTGTGTGGCTTGGGCATGCATGTAGATGTGCCCACACACCTGTAGTTGCTAAAAGTCTGTGCTGGCCTGGGCTGGGCATCCATGTAGATGTGCCCGGACATCTGTACTTGATAAGGAGCTGAGTTGGGCTGAGATGATCTGGACTCACTAGGCCTGGGTTAGACATCCATGTAGATGTTTCCACACACCTGTAGTTGCTTTGAGCCTGGGATTGGCTGGGCATTCATGTTGGTGTGCCCACACAACTATTATTGCTAGGGGCCTAGGTGGAGTCGGGTTGGAATGGACTGGGCTGGAATGGACTGGGCATGCATGTAGATGTGTCCACACACCTCTAGTTGCTAAGTGACAGTGCTGGGCTGTCCTGGTCTTGATAGAGCATCCAAGTAGATGTGCCACATGCCACTAGTTGCTAAGTGGCTTGGCTCTACTGGACTTCCTGTGCTGGTCATTCATGTAGATGTACCCACTTACCTACAGCTGCAAAGGGGTTGGACTGGACTGGGTCAAGATGGTCTGGTCTGTGCTGGGCTGGGTTGTGTTGAGCAGGGCATCCATGTAGATGTAGTTGCTATAAAGCTGGGGGAGCCTGGGCTGGGCCTGGCTGGGCTGGACTGGACTGGGCTGGGCATCCATGTAGATATGCCTAAACCCTTGTAGTTGCTAAGGGGATGGGCTTGGCTGGGTTGGGCTGGGATGGACATTCATGTGGATGTGCCCATATACCATTTGCTACGGGACAGGGCTGGCCATCCTCGTAGATGTGCCCACACACCTGTAGTTGGTAAGGGACTGGATTTTGCTGAGATGATCTGGGCAGGCTAGGCCTGGGCTGGGACTTCTTGTAGATGTTCCCATATGCCTTAGTTGCTAAGGAGCTGGGCTGGGCTCGAGTGGACATGCACGTTTGTGTCACGCCATCTCCAATGAAGCCCGCATGAGATCCTCCGTGGGTTGAGGCTGGAACTTCAAGGAAGGTTGCCTCTTGGAGTTGGCTGTGCTAAAAAACATGCAGTGTACTTGGCATGCTTTTACTTGCTATTATCCTTCTGACTGTCACTGTATCATGGGCTTTCAGGGTGCCCAGAAAGCACCTGGTGTCCTTGACACCGCTGTCACTGCCTTTATTGAAATCTTTTAATTATCCTAGTATGCAGGAAGAGTTCTCAGGAACTCAGTCACCTGAGACAACTTTGCCTCCAGATGCATCACTATGAATGAAAGCTATTTTAGATGCAGCAAGAAGTAGTCAAGCAGAATTAATGCTGGAAAGTCCAGGGAATAATGGATTTCTAGAAGAGAGACATAGATGGGTAAATATAGATAGAATTCATTACAATTCATGGATAAATTGGCAAGATCAAGACCACCTTGGTGTCTTTTGACAAAAAAATCAACAAGAGAGCATTAAAAGGCAACTACAGACTGTATTTAAGGATTGGAAAAATAGCTGGGAAAGATGGTTTCATATGTCCCTAACATGGGATGATTTTTTAGGATCTAAGGGGTTAAGGAATGACTTAGAAGCCCGATGGCCCACTACAAATAAGCAAGGAATGTTATCAAATAGTTAAAAATGTAATATCAGGCACAGTTGATATTGAAAGTACTTGGTGGTTTAAGGTCATTCTGACCTGAAATCACAAAACTAAGCAGAATTCTGAGTGTGTAATAAAAACTGGTAGTAGAAACCACAGTATCATAAAGCAGGAATTTGCTGGCTGGTACCAGGTTGATAACATATGGAAATGTGTTTTGGCTATACATGATGGTTGGCAAAATTGTTTCACTTTTACTGAAAATCTTAGGAAGTGACTAATTATAGAGCAGTCATACTGATGATGAACTTTTGCAGTCTTTGCTGTATATATTTCAAACCTTGCAGCTGCAAAAATACACTCAGACTTTCACCAAGTTCTTGTGTGTCTGTCTGTTTGTCACTCGCTGAATCCTTGCCCACTCTTTCACGGACCCTGTTCCCTTCGGGCTGAACTCCGGTCTGGGCTGGTCTGTCACAGTTTGTGTGCCCACATACCTGTAGTTGCTAAGGGACTGGGTTGGACTTGCCTGGTTGGAGTATCCATATAGATCTGCCCACTCATCTTTATTTGCTAATGGACTGGATGGGGCTGGGATAGGGAAGGGCTGGGTTGGGCTGGGAGTACATGTAGTTGTCCCCACACACATGTATTTGCTAAGGTGGCGGGCTGTATTGGACTGGGCTGGTCATCAATATAAATGTGCCCACACATTTGTTTTGCTAAGGGGCTGCCTCGAATGGGCTGGGTGGGGCAGCCATGTAAATGTGCCCACACAAATGTAGTAGCTAAGTGTCTGGGATGGGATATTCTTGGATGGGATTCCATGTAGATGCACTCACACACCTGTTATTGCTATAGTCTGGGCTGGACTGGACTGGGCATCTATCTATAAGTGCCCACACACCTGTAGTTGCTATGGGGCTGGGCTGGGCGTCCATGTAGATGTTCCCACACACCTGTACTTGCTACTAGGCTGAGCTTGGCTGGGCATTCATGACGGTGTGTCCCCAAAAATATTATTTCTAGGGGTCTGGGTGGGGCTTGGATGGGATAGGCTGGGCTGGGATGGACGAGGCATGCATGTAGATGTGCCCACACAGTGATAGTTGCTAAGTGGCCGTGTTGGGCTGGCCTGGGCTCAGTGGAGCATCCAAGTAGATGTGGCCACATGCAACTACTTGCTAAGTGGCTTGGATGTGCTGGACTTCCCTGTGCTGGTCATCCATGTAGATGTGCTCACTCACCTACAATTGCAAAGGTGCTGAACTGGACTGGATGGAGCTGATCTGGTCTGTGCTTGTCTGGTGTGTGCTGGGATAGGTTGGACTGAGATGGACATCCATGTAGATGTTCCCACACACTTCTACATACTAAGTGGCTGGGCTTGGCTAGGTTGGGCATGCATGTATATGTGCCCACACTCCTTTACTTACTAAGGAGCTGGACTGGGCAGGGTGGGGCATCCATGTAGGTGAGCCCACACAACTCTACTTGCCAAGGGTCTGGACTGGCATGGGTTGTGCCAGGAATCGATGCATATGTGCCCACACACCTGTAGTTGCTAAAGGGCTGGGGTAAGCTGATCATGCATGTAGATGTGCCCACATGTCTGTTTTGGATAAAGGGTTGGGCTGGACTGGGCTGGGTTAGCCATCAATATAGATGTGCCCACCTGTACTGGATGAGGGGCTGTGCTGCTCAGGACAGGGCTAGACTTCCCATCAATGTAAATGTGCCCACACACCTCTAATTGATAAGGCCCCTGCTGGTCTAGGATAGGCTGGACTGAGCATCCGTGTAGATCTGGCAACTGTAGACTATGCTGGGCTGTGCTGGGGTGGGTTGGGCATACATGTAGATATGTCAACACACCTGCATTTTATAAGGGACTGTGGTATCCTGGGTTGGGCATACATACAGATGTGCCCACACACCTGTAATTGCTGCTGAGCTGGGCTGGGCAGGGATGAGGGTCCTGTCAATCTGCCTGTCACCTGTAATTGGTAAGGGAATGGAGTGGACTGTGGTGTTCTGGGTTGTGCTGGGCATCATGTGGATGTTCCTACCCACTTGTAATTGAAAAGTGAATGGAAGGGCTGGGAAAGACTGCACATCCATGTAGATATGCCCACACAACTATAATTGATAAGGCGCTGGGATGGGGTGGGATTGGCTGGGGTGGGGATCCATGTAGATCTGCCAACACACCTGTAATTGACAAAGGGCTGTGCTGTGCTGGGCTGGGTTGGTCATCCATGTAGATATGCCCACACATCAGTATTTTATAAGAGGTTGATATAAGCAGGGCTAGGCTGGGAAGGGTATCCATGTAGATGAGCCCACACACCTGTAATTGATACTGTATTGGGCAAAACTATGTTGGACATCTAGGTTGATGTGCCCACAGACCAGTAATTGATAAGGCATTGGCATGGACTGGGCATCTATGTAGATGTGCCCATATACCATATACCTGTAATTAATAAGGAACTGGGATGAGCTGGGATGGGTGAAACATCCATGTAGATGTTTCCACAGTCTTGTAAATCATAAGGGGCTGGACTGGGATGGGCTGTTCATCAATGTATATGTGACACACACATGTAATTAAGGGCCATCTTTTCATTTTATAGTGTTACTAAAGGAATGCAAACAGTTAGAAACACAAGTAATAGGTAATTTGCTTCAACACAACACATTCAATGATCAACTTTCCACAGTGTTCTTACATACAAGTTAAAAGGAACTTCTTATATAGAAATCATTACTGCTATTTTCTTTTCTCTCTAATAAATACGTAGACTTACAGTGTTTGCTTAGGGAAAGCAAGCAGTTACAAACACTTTTGATATGTCATTTTCTTTCAAACCTTGATGGAGCTACTTTCAACAGTTTTCCTCAGAAAATGAACAGAACTCATGATACAAAAAGCGGTTCCTTCCATTTTGTTTCCATTTCACTAAACATAGCTAGAACTTTAGTGTGTATTAAGTGAACAGAAGCAATCGCAAGCTCAGGTGACATGTATTTTTCTTAAGCATCCTGAGTGACCTACATAACCCAGTGTTCTTCCTCAGAAGATGAAATGAACATGTGATATAAGAGCCATCCTTCCATTTCATAGTGTTAATAAGGGAATACAAGCAACTAGAAATGCAAGTAATATGTAATTTGCTTTAACACATGAAATAAAGAACTGTCCACAGCACTCTTACATACAAGTTAAAAGGAACTTCTTATGTAGAAACCATTACTGCTATTTCCTTTTTCTTCTAATAAATACATAACTAGACTTACAGTGTTTGCTTAGGGAAAGCAAGCAGTTACAAACACATTTGATGTGTCATTTTCTTTCAAACTGTGATGGAGCTACTTTCAACAGTTTTATTGCTTAGAAAATGAACAGAACTGAGAGAGTGCCTTTTCTGGCCTCCCTCTGGCATAAGGGCTGAGAACCCAGGGGACTGCCTGACAGCATGAGGACCCCGCCTCCATGTGGTGATGAGATTCCCCTAATTGTGACCTACCCAACCCCCTAACTGATTTCATGAGGCCACTCCCAAGGCCCCAGAGCAGACTTGGCTTTTGTAGGATAAGGCTGAGATTTAGCAGACAGCCTGAGAGGGTGGGTTCCGACCTCCATCTGTGTACTGTGATCTCAGCAGACCACTGTTCCAGCCTCCCTCTGGCAAAGGGGCTGAGAACCCAGGGGACTGCCTGAGAGCCCCAAAATTATACCCCCCAGGGAACTTCCCAAATTTTGCTCTGGGTTACCACTAGGAGGGGTCCAAACATTAGAAGGAAGCCTGAGTGTACCTGACTGGAACCTGACTTGGAGTTCTATGGGTGCTCCTGAGTAGCTGATCTGAAGCCATCAGGTCCCTCCAAAATAACACCTGAGAGAACCTGAAACCTGGACCAACCAACTTTACATAACCAATTAAGAAAAGGACAAAGGGACACAAACATAAGCATACCTCAACTTCATCCTCATATCAGAATCACAAACGACAAAAAATTCACATACCAAAATCACAATGAAAAATAAAATAGAAAGCCAAAACACTATGTCCCCACCAAACTCCACCAGTCCTGTAGAAGAGTTCTGCAAGGAGAACCCCCTAGAGATAACCCAGGACACAGAATTTAAAAGAACAAGTATAAACATGATCAATGAATTTAACAAATTTAAAGAACATATGAACAAAAAAAATCAAAGAACTAAAAGAAGATAGGAATAAACTTCTGATTAAATTCACAAAAGAGATAGAAACATTGAACAAAACTCAAGGAGAAATGAAGGGGGAAGTGCAAAATTCAATAAGCCAACTTGAAACAGCAGGGGAAAGCCTCACAGCTAGAATGAATGAAATGGAAAACAGAATATCAACACTGAAGGATAAAGTTGAGGAATTGGACCACTCAAGCAAAGATTTTGAAAAATTAAATAAAACACAAGAATGGAATATGCAAGAGCTGTGGGACCCATGAAAAGACAAAAATCTATGGATCATGAAAAGAGAGGAAGGAGAATTACGGGTTAATGGTATTGACCAGATCTTAAACAGGATTGTAGAAGAGAATTTCCCGAAATTAAGGAATGACATCCCCATACAAATACAGGAAACACATAGAACACCAAATACACAGGATCAGAAAAGAAACTCCCGACAGCAAATCATAGTAAAAATACTAAATGTACAGAACAAAGAGATAATAATGAAAGTAGCAAAAGAAAAACAAGTCACATACAAATGAAAGCCCATCAGAATTACAGCTGACTTATCAATGCAAACTGTGAAATCCAGAAAAGCCTGGACCAAGGTATTTCCAGTTCTAAATGACTATAGGTGCCATCCCAGAATACTTTACCCAGCAAAAGTATGTATTACAGTTGAGGGGAAAAGAAAAATCTTTGATGACATGAATAACCTGAAAGAATATATGTGCATGAAATCAGCCCTTCAAAGAATAATTGAAATGATATAAAGAGCAGGGAAAAGGAACAACTATACCCCATGGGCAACGAAAGAAAATAAATAAAGGCATAATTGAGGAAACACAAAATTAGACAAAGAACACAAACAGCAATAGAAATGATGGCAACAAATACACACCTTTCAATAGTAACCTTAAATATCAATGGACTGAAATCTCCAGTCAAACAACACAGGCTAAGTGAATGGATTAAGAAATAAAATGCATCTTTTTACCTTGTGTAAGAAACCTGTGTCACCTTCAAGGACAGGCACTACCTTTAGGTGAAAGGATGGAAAACAATATTCCAAGAAAATTGCACTAACAAACAAGCAGGGGTTGAAACTCTAATATCTGATAAAATAGACTTCAAAGTAAAACTAATCTCAAGAGGTGAGGAGGGTCACTTCATTCTGATCAAAAGAACAATTAACCAAGAAGATATTACAATCCTCAATGTGTATGCACCAAACTCTGGTGCATCCAAATCCATAAAAACAAAACTATAGGACTTTAAGGCACAGATTAAACCCAACTCAGTGATAGTAGGGGACTTCAGTACCCCACTGTCTTCATTAGAAAGGTCAACTGGACAAAGAATAAACAGAGAGATATCTGAATTAAATGTCATACATCAAAGAGACCTAACAGACATCTTTCGAATATTCCATCCAAGCACCAAAGAAGACACTTTCTATTCAGCACCCTATAGAACTTATTCAAAAATTGACCACATACTGGGCCATAAAGCAAACCTCAAGAAATACAAAACAATTCAAATAATTCCATGCATTCTATCGGACCACAATCCACTAAAGCTCAAAATAAAAACTAGATAAAGCCCTAGCCACTACATGAACTCATGGCAATTAAACAACACATTTCTGACAATAAGTGGGTCAAAGGAGGAATTAAAGAAATAAAATAATTTCTGGAATTCAATGAAGAGGACAATACAACACAAAATAACCTCTGGGTCATTTCAAAAGCAGTCCCAAGAGGAAAGATTATAGCTCTAAGTGCCTACATTAAAAAATTAGAAAGAGCCCAAATAAGTGCCCTAACACTGTAACTCAAGATACTGGAAAGGTAAGAACAAATGAAACCCAAAACTAGCAGAAGAGAAGAAATAACAAAAATCAAATCAGAAATTAATGAAATAGAAACAAAGTAAAGAATACAAAGAATCAACGACACTAAGAGCTGGTTCTTTGAAAAGGGAAAAAAATATATAGACAGTACCCTAGCCCAGTTAATCAAAGTAAAGAAAGAGCAAATCCAAATCAACATAATCAGAGATGAAAGGGGAAACATCACAACAGACACCCAAAAGATCCAGACCATTATAAGCGAATACTTTAAAAACCTATACTTGACTAAATTTGAAAATCTAAAAGAAACTCATGGATATCTAAAAATCAAGGGAAGCACCAAAGTTAAACCAAGAAGAGGTCAACAGTTTAAACAAACCCATCACATATAAGGAAATTGAAAGAATAATACAAAACCTCCCAACTGAAAAAGCCCAGGCCAAGATGGATTTACAGCAGAATTCTACCAGACATTTAAAGAAGATCTCTAACCAATACTACTTAAATTATTCAAAATGATAGAAACAGTGGGAGAATGCCTAAATTCCTTATATGAAGCCAGCATCACTCTAATACCCAACCCTAGTAAAGACACAACCAAAAAAGAAAACTATATACCCGTAACCTTAATGAACATAGTTGCAAATATTCTCAACAAAATACATGCAAGCCACATACAGACACACATTAAAAAGATCATTCACCATGATCAAGTAGGCTTTATCCCACAGATGCAGGGATGTTTCAGTATACACAAATCAATAAATATCATTAATCATATAAATGGACTCAAAGAGAAAAACAACATTGCCATTTCAATAGATGCAGAAAAGGCTTTTGACAAAATTCAGCATGTATTTATCTTCAAAGTACTAGAGGGAATTGGACTTGGGGGATCATACCTCGACAGAATTAAAGCTATATACAACAAACCCACAGCCAACTTCATTCTAAATGGAGAAAAACTGGAAGCATTCCCATTAAATTCAGGAACCAGACAAGGATGTCCACCATCTCCACTCCTTTTCAACACAGTGCTTGAAACTCTTGCTAGAGCAATAATACAGGAGAAGGAAATTAAAGGGGAACTAATTGGAAAAGAAGAGGTCAAATTCTCACTTTTTGCAGATGATATGATACTATAACTAAGAGATCCCAATAGTGCCACCAGAAAACTCCTAAAACTGATCAACGCTTTCAGTATAGTGGCAGGTTATAAAATCAATCTACAAAAATCTATATACCTTTCTATATACCAATAACGAGGAATTGGATAAAGAGTACAGGGAAATGCTCCCATTTGCAACTGCTGCAAAATAAATAAGTAAATAAAGTATCTTGGAATAAATCTGACCAAAGACACCAAAAATTTCTACAATGAAAATTTTAAATCATTAAAGAAAGAGATTGAGGAAGACACCAGGAAATGGAAGGACCTCCCATACTCATGAATTGGAAGAATTTATATTATGAAAATTACCATCCTACCAAAAGCAGTATATAGACTCAATGCAATCCCAATCAAAATTCCCATGACATATTTCACAGAATTAGAAAAAAAAATCCTTAAATTTTGATGGGAGCACAAAAGGCCCCGGATAGCTAAAGCAACCATGAGCATAAAGAGCAATGCTGGGGGAATTAGTATACCAGATCCCAAAGTATACTACAGAGCTAGAGTCATAAAAAAACAGCGTGGTACCAGCACAAAAACAGACACATAGATCAATGGAACATCATTGAAAATCCAAACCCTAGTATATGAAATTTCAGCCACCTGATATTTGACAAAGGTGCCAAGAACACAAAATGGAGAAAAGACAGCATCTCCAACAAATGGTGCTGGCAAAACTGGATCTCTACCTTAGAAGAATGAAACTAGTTCCTCACCTTTCACCTTGCACAAGAGTCAACTACAAATGGATCAAGACCCCAATGTGAAACCGGAAACCCTGAAACTATTAAAAGAAAATATTGGCAGTAACATACAAGATATAGGTGTAGGAAAGGATTTTTTAAATCACACAGAATTTGCTCAGGAATTAAAGTCAACAATCAACAAGTGGGACCTCAGTAAACTAAAAGGACTCTGTACAGCAAAAGAAGCAATCGAAATTGAAGAGAAAACAAAAAGAATGTGGAAAAATCTTCACTAGACAGAGGTTTAATATCCAGAGTATATAAAGAACTCAAAAAACAAAGAATCAAGAAATCAAATGACTCAATTAAAAGATGGGCTAAAGATTTAAACATAGAACTCTCAAAGGAAGAAATAAAGATGCTTAAGAAACATGTCAAAAAAGTGTTCAACGTTGTGAGTAATTAGGGAAATGCAAAGTATAACCACCATGAGGTATCACCTTACCCCAATCAGACTGGCTATGATCAAGCGAACAAATGATACCAAATGCTGGCAAGGATGTGGAGAAAGGGGAGTGCTCATTCACTGCTGGTGGGATTGAAAACTCATACAACTGCTAGGGAAAACAGTCTGGAGAACTCTCAAAAATTAAAAGTGAACTTACCATATGACCTGGTTGTACCACTCCTTGGCATATACCCAAATGACTCATCCTATTATAGACAGTTGTACAACCATGTTTGTTGCTGCTCTTTTCACAAAAGCTAAGAGATGGACGCAACCTCAGTGCCCCTCAAATGATGAAGGATTAACAAAAATGTGGTATATTTACGCAACGGAGTTCTAATCAACAGTAAAAAAGATGAAATAATGAAATTTGCAAGTTAATGGATGGATCTAGAAACTGTTATACTAAGTGAAGTAACACAGACTCATAAAAATAAAAGACGTATCTTCTCCCTCACTTGTGGATCCTAGCACCAAATCCTTTTAAATTCCATGAACTTTTAATAAGATGATACTGTACAGGAGTCTCTTCTGCATGAAATAACTACCATCATCACGACTTCAGCAGTACCTGATCGCTAAGCATCATCAAAATTGGGCTTGTTGACGGTTGTGCTCATTCATTAAAGGAGGGCCAAGCAGGGTCATTGGACCTTCACCAGAGTATCCAGCCACTCTTCCCAGCTGACTGTATGTAATTTGGCCCTAATCACACATGGTCTCCTGAACAGGTGTAAAATTTATTTCTTAATATTATTATGTCTCATAATTATCAAAAAAATGAGAATGTAAAAGATGTTAAAAAGATATGGGAATGGAGATATTTTCCAAAGTAGAAAAAAATGAGAAAGCCTAAGCAAGTGATGAAGGTCTGTGTATGTTTGTTATCATTTATAAAGGATGAGACAAAAATAATATACACATAATCTTAAATTTTCTAAGGTCATAGTTTAGTCAACTAGTTTAAGGAACAAAATATATATCTATTCAAGATTTATCTGAGAACATTTGATTTTTTTACCCAAGCTATAGCTACTATAGCCCCTGGTATTTAAAAGTACCAGACTGGTGAAACTAACCTTATTGGATGTTTAATAGCCATACTTTGAGGCCTATACTAATCAGGTCAGAGGGACTTAAAGGACAATATTTTCTCCTTGCCCTCCAAGGTCGAATAAATTCCAGGGGACTATGGAACATCTCTCAAAATGTAACTGTGTCCTGTAACTGTGGTGAGTCCCTTTCTGTCCTCTTGTCCATGGAGGTCATGGAGACCCCACCTGATGGACTTGAACCAGTGTCCAGTCTATGAAGAGGAGGGTCGACTTAGAAGAAATATTTCCTCCATGGTTCCACGTGAAGCCAGCCATAGATGAGCAGGACCTTTGACTGATCTTCACACAGATGGAAATGTTAAATGAAAAGAGCCAGGGGCTCCTCCCAAGTCCATGTGACCCCTGAGGAACAGCTCCTCAAACTACTTTAAGTGTAAAAATAAATTGATTTCTTTGGGGCAACTGTAAGGTCTTAAACACACAAAAGGAGGATATAACCAAAGAGTAAAGTTGTCAGTATATTTCTTTAAGAGTTCAAGGGATTACACTTCCCAGACATTAGTTTTAAGTCCATATAAAAATTATTTAGGCAATTATTTCTCACTGATGATTTTGTTCCTAATCAGAAATTGCTGCACAGATGTAGGATGTAAATCTTGGTGTGCAATACTGTAGTGCCCATCTGCAGCTGATGGAGACAGCCTACTATTGTTCTAAAATGATGGCCAAATTTATTTTCTCCCCCTATCTAGAAGCCTTTGAGAGGGAACTGACACGGATTCTAACCACTCCAATAGCTTTCAAAATACCTAAAGGAAAGTCCTGAATCCATCACTCTCTAATCCAGCCTTTTCAGACAAAAGAGAAGTGAGGAGGAACCCAATAGAGGGATGCTTTTGGAAGCCCTCATGAAGAAATCCCAGTGGACTCTGATATGAACATTTGAAATTTTTCCTGTTCAGACTTTTTTCTGGTTCTTTATCTAGAACTTGTAATGCCAACTACTCTTGCCTTTACTTCTTCACATCCCCTATTCACCAGTCAAAGACTTTATTTTTTCCCTAGAGATAAGAGTTATGCAATTTTGGAGTCTTTTGGATAGACCCACTGAAGGGGTACCCCAGTTGCCTCACGCTGCAACCCTGTTCAGCATGGAAGAAGCCAGAGTGCTCTGTGTCCCGATTCCCTACCAGCAATTTGGTAACCACTTCAGACAGTGGTGTGATAAGAATAGGAGGTAGGAATTGTCTAGGTAGGTAGGGTAAAAAAAGACATCAAAGAAAAGCAGCCAATTTCTTGGGTAAACATCAAAATATCCTTGGGCCTCTTAGCAACATACTCTGTTCCAAAGGCCAAAATTGACAAAAGTATTTGGGAGTTCATATCTAATCTCTAACAGATTTTAAGGCCAACTCTTCAGAGGGGTAATGTTAGAGTAGCAAAAAGCCCCACATGAAAGAAAGAAAGAAAGAAAGAAAGAAAGAAAGAAAGAAAGAAAGAAAGAAAGAAAGAAAGAAAGAAAGAAAGAAAGAAAGAAGTGATGGGGAAATATGGGAGGTGTTGGAGGGTAGAGAGTGGGTGTGGATTTGATCAAAACACCTTATACACAAGTATTAAATTCTCAATAAAGTTTGTTTTAAACGTTAAAAAAATAAAGTAGGAGGTAGAAAGTGACTAGGCAGTTAGTGTAAAAAGATCCCAATGAAAAATAGCCATTTTCTAGGCTAAAAAGTCAAAATGTCCTTGGGCCTCTTAGCAACATACTCTGTTCCAAAGGACAAAAATGGTGAAAGTGATTGCGCCCTCTGGGCCTTGACTCCCCCATCCCCATTCACCCTCCCATCTCCCCTGCTGTTCTCTCCTCCATGTTTGGGCCCTGCCCTATTCCTTGTCTTAGGGCCCCAACACCTAGGAAACAAAAGCTGCTTCCTGATCCTTTTCACCCAGATCAACTTAGTGCCTTCTCTGGGCTCCAGGAGTGCTGCTTCTGGGCCTGGCACCCCCTCATATCCCTCCACTTACCTGGGCCTGCAAAACCCACCACAGCCCTCTCTCCCACCCACAGGCCTCTCTTCAGGGTAAGTCCATTACGCCCTCCAAGCCTTGACTCCCCCAGCCCCATTCACCCTCCCATCTCCCCTGCCATTCTTTCCTCCAAGTTTGGACCCTGCCCCATTCCTTGTCTTGGGGCCCCAGACACCTGGGGAACCAATACTGCTTCCTGATCCTTTTCATCCAGACCAACTTAATGCCTTCTCTGGGCCCCAGGAGCACTGCTTTTGGACCTGGCCATGCCCTCACCTCCCTCTGCTTCCCTGGGCCTGCAGCACCTGCCAGCCTCTTTCTAGGATGCAGGAGCTGACCTTTCCTCTTCCTGATCCTTTGCATCCAGACCAACCCAGCTCCTCAGTGCAGTCCTCAGGAGTCCTTGGGGCCTCTTCCCACCCCATCTGCCTTTGCAACTCTGGGTGGCATGGCCATCAGCTGCCCTAGACCAGCATCTTTTCTGTGCAAGGATCCAAGGCCAGTCCAACCCCCAAATTCCTGATGACAAAATCATTCCTGGAGGGATCCAGACCATAGGAGAAAGCATGAAATCATCTGACCCTCATCTGAATTAGGCCTCTGTAGGAACTCCTGAAGAAAAAAATCAATCTGGCCACTCCAATATAACATGAAAAGAGAGAACCAGAAGCTTAGATGAACCAACTTTTCATGCCCCAAAAGTAAACCACAAAGACACATAAAGTTCACAAAAAGAAGCAGACCTAAACTCAAAGGTTTGAGTCTCACACAAGAATCAGAAACTACAAAAGAAATTCACATTTCAAAATCACAGAGAAAAAATAATAACAAGAAAAATCAAAATAACATATCCCCACCAAATACCAATAGTCCTCCAGAGGAGTACCATGAGAACCCCCTTGAGATAATGCAGGACATGGAACTCAAAAGAACAATCATAAACATGATAAAAGAATTCAGTGAATTTAAATAACACACAAAAAAAGAAATCAAAGAACTGAAGGAAGATAGGGATAAACTTCTGAATGAATTCAGAAAAGAGTTAGAAATATTGAAGAATACTCAGGCTGAAATGAAGAAGGAAGTGAAATACTCAGTAAGCCAATTAGAAACAAAAGGAGAAAGCTTCAACAACAGGATGAACGAAATGGAAAACAGAGTATCAAAACTGGAAAATAAAGTGGACGAACTAGACCATTCAAGCAAAGATTATGAAAAATATAAGAAATCACAAGAATGGAAAATGCAGGAATTGTGTGACACCATAAAAAGACCAAACTTATGAATCATAGGCATACAGGAAGGAGAAGAATCCCAAGATAATGGCATGGACCAGATCTTCAACAGAATCGTGGAAGAAAATTTCCCAAATTTAAATGAAGATATGCCCATACAAATACAAGAAGCATACAGAACACCAAACAGACAGGACCAGAAAAGAAACTCTCCATGGCACATCATAGTAAAAACACTACA
>NW_008333781.1:1372117-1372980 GCF_000622305.1 Nannospalax galili
TGCACAAAAGTCAATTCCAAATGGATCAAAGACCTCAATGTAAATTACGCCTGAAACTCTGGAACTGTTAGAAGAAAACACTGGGAAAACCTAGAAGATATAGGTGTAGGAAAGGATTTTCTAAACTGGACATCAATTGCTTAGGAAACAAGGGCAAGAATTAACAAATGGGACCTCATTAAACTAAAAAGCATCTGTACATCAAAGGAGGCAACCAGGGAAGTGCACAGAAAAGCCTAAGAATGGGAGAAAATCTTCACCAGCGACACATCTGACAGAGTTTTAGTAACCAGAATTTATAACAAACTCAAAAAACACAGAACCAAGACAAGAAGCAACCCAATTAAAAGATGGGCTAAGGGGCTGAACAGAGAGTTCTCAAAAGAAGAAGTAAAGATGGCTATGAAACATCTTAAAAGATGTTCAACATCACTAATATTTAGGGAAATGCAAATTAAAACCACTTTAAGATTTCACCTTACCCCAGTCAGACTGGCTAAGGTCAAGAAAACAAATGATACCAAATGTTGGAGGGGATGTGGGGAAAGGGGAACACTCATCCACTGCTGGTGGAGCTGCAACCTGGTTCAACCCCTATGAAAAGCAGTGTGGAGAACTCTTAAAAAACTACAAATGAACCTACCATTTGACCCAGTTATACCACTCCTTGGCATACACCCAAAGAATTCATCCTATCGCAGAGACACTTTTACATCCATGTTTGTTGCTGCTTTTTTCACAATAGCTAAGAGATGGAAACAACCTAAGTGTCCCTCAATTCATGAGTGGATAATGAAAATATGCTTCATTTGTACAATGGAGTTTTACTCAGCAGTAAAGAAAGATGAAATCCTGAAATTTGC
>NW_008333781.1:1373207-1374558 GCF_000622305.1 Nannospalax galili
AGAAGATACGGATAAAAATTGGGTTAGTTTAAGGGAGAGGGAAGGGAAGGGTATACAAGGAACCTAGGTGATAAAGGGAAAGAAGGAGCTCAAGAGAGGTACGACCATAGGAGATGGGTATAAGGGAGAAAGAGGGGAAATGGGGGCACCTTAAGAGGGAAAACCATGGTGGAGGGGTGAGACAATGTGAGAGATACACAATGTCTAGCTAGTTTTGAAAACCAGAGTGAACCATATTACTCCTACAACCTACTGACAAATTATACATAGCAGATCAAGAAATATATGTCTGTGTAAAGTTTATCTGAGAACAACTGGTCTTTGCCTAAGATTTATCTACATGACATACAGTAATTAAAAATACCAGACTGGTGGAACTAACTTTCTTGGGTGTTTAACAGACATACTTTGAGGTCTATAATAATTTGTTCAGAGGGACATACAGGACACTTTTTTCCCCTTGCCCTCCTAGGTCGACTAGTTCCAGAGGACTATGTGCATCTCTCAAAATGTCCTATCATGGTGGTGGTTCACCTGTCCTCTTGATCAAGGAGGTCAAGGAGACCCCACCAGATGAACTTGAACCATTGTCCAGTCTACAAAATGGAGGGTCAACACAGAGGAATCACTTCTTCCAGGCTTCCAAGCGAAGCCAACCATGGTTGAATAGGTCCTTTGACTTATCTTCACATAGTCGGAACTGGTAAAAGAAAGGAGCCAGGGTCTTCTCCCAAGCCCTTGTGACCCCTCAGAAACAGATCCCCAAACGACCTTAAGAGTAAAAATAAATCAATTTATCTGGACCAACTGTGTGGCCTTAAACACCCAAAAGAAAAGTATAACCAAAGATTAAAGGGGCCAATATAATTTCATAAGAGTCCATATGTATAGCTAAAGGCTACATAACAAGCAACAATGCCAGACAGGCAATACCTTCTTTTGAGTTGTTGGACAGGGTGGCCAAAGCAATTCCCAGATAGTAACCCAGCATTGAACTGGGAAATTGAACAGCAGATCCCAATCTCAGCCAAAGGAGTATAGAAAACTGATTACCTCTAGATGAGGAACAGCTGACCCTCCTAAAACAAAGACTTCTACTAGGCTGACTAGATTCACCAGAAGGGCAAGTAGTGGGGAATGGCTGGGGTGCCGACAGCAGAGCAGACAGTAGCAGGGATATCAGAGTATAAGGGCTATAGTGCGGGGAGGGTGGCCATGGGAGGGTGCTACCTGGAAAGTGGGTGTATAAAAAAAATTCTTCAAAGCATAAAAATTTGCTCCTCAATAATTAGTAGATGTGAAAAACATTACCATTGAAATCTACCTGATGACTTTATATCCATGCTCAGAT
>NW_008333781.1:1374691-1437662 GCF_000622305.1 Nannospalax galili
AGATCTTTTTTAAAGGTTAAAACCTCATTCAATTTTATGTCTTATAGGGTTTATACTGAGTTCAATATTGTCTAACTGTATTAATTCAACTGTAAACCTAAAAATTTACATCCAGTTTTGAAAGAGAAGCATCTTAGCTCTGGAAATTGATATTGAATATGTCAACTGTGTTGTAATGAAATGCTTCTTCTAATTATATGGTTATTAAATAAATTACTTAAAAATAATAATAAATAAAAATATTTTAAACCTGCAAAAAAATATTGAAAGCATTTGGAGCTCTTATCTAATCCTTAAAAGATTTTAGGGTTACCTCTTCAGAGGGGGGAATGTTAGAGTAGCAAAAAGAAGAAAGAGTACATAAAGTTATCAAAAAAAGTCGTGGACAGATATGGGAGGAGCTGTAGGGGAGGGAGTGGGCATTAATTTCATCAAATCACCTTATATGCTTATATGCCTGTATAAAATTCTCAATTAATTACTTTTTAATAAAAGTTAAAATGTGATTAAAATAGAAAATGAACAGAACTTGTGATACTGTAAGCCATTCTTTCCATTTCATTTCCATTGCACTTAATACTTAGCTAGAACTTTAGTGTGTAGTAAGTGAATGGAAACAGTTGCAAACTCGGGTGGCATGTATTTTTCTTAAACACCCTGAATGACCTACAACAACCTGAGATCTTCTTCGGAAGGTAAAAGGAATATGTGATAGAAAGAGCCATCCTTCTATTTCATAGTGTTACTAAGGGAACACAAGCAGTTGGAAACTCAAGCAATATGTCGCTTGCTTTAACACATTCATTGACCAACTTTCCACCACGCTCTTACATACAAGTTAATAGGAACATCTTGTACAGAAACCATTACTGCCATTCTGTTTCCTCTGTAGTAAGCTCATAGCTGGACTTAAAGTGTTTGCTTAGGGAAAGCAAGCAGTTACAAACACAGGTGATATGTTATTTTCTTTCAAGATTTGATGGAGCTAGGTTCAACCGTTTTTCTCCTATGAAATAGAATAGAACTCTGATACAGCAAGCCATTCTATGATCTATTCTGGGATGGACTGAGATGGACATCCATACAGATATACCCACAACCCTATAGTTGCTAAGAAGGTATGTAGGCTGGTCTGGTCTGGGCTGGGTAACCAAGTAGATGTGAATACATACCTGTAGTTCCTAAGTGGTTGGGCTGTGCTTTGCTGAGATCTGCTGGGAATCCATCTACATATGCTCATAACCTGTAGTTCCTCAGATGTTAGGCTGTGCTGCATTTGGTTGGAATGGACATCTTTGTAGATGTGCCCACACACCTGTGATTGCTGAAGGGTCTCGGTTGAACTGGGATGGGAATTCATGTTTATGTGCCCACACACCTGTAATTGCTATGGGATAGGACTGGGATGGTCTGGCTGGAAATCCATGTAGATGTGCCTACAACCCTATATTTGCTAAGTGGATATGTAACCTGGGCTGGGCTTGGCTGGGTATCCAAGCAGATGTGAAGACACACCTGTAGGTACTTGGCTGTGTTAGGTATGGCTGGACTGGACATCTTTGTAGATGTATTCACACCTGCAGTTTGTAAAAGGCTTGTCTGGCCTGGGCTGGACATCCCTGTAGATGGGCCCACACATTGTAGCTGGTAAGGGTCTCAGGCGGTATGGACTGGCTTAGAAATCCATACAGATGTGTGCAATACTCTGTAGTTGCTAAGGGGGTGTTTAGGCTGGGCTACACTGGGCTGAATCTCCAACTAGGTGTGGACACTATCCTGGACTTGCTAAAGTGCACGGCTGGACTGTGATTTGCAGGGAAACCATCTAGATAGGCCCACAACCTGTAGTTACTAAGGTAATAGAGAGTGCTGGCCTTGGCAGGGCAGGACATCCTTGTAGATGTGCCCATGCACCTGTAATTGCTAAGAGTCTGGGCTGGGCTAAGTTGGGCATCCATGTCGGTGTGCCCACACACCTGGAATTGTAATCGGCTGGTCTGCCATCTGCTGGTCATCCATGTAGGTGTGCCCACAGAACTGTAGTTGCTAAGGTGGTGTGGGCTAGCCTTGACTGGGCATCCATATAGATGTTCCCACAGAACCGTAGTTCCTAAGGGGCTGGTCAGGCCTGGGCTGGGCATCCATGCAGATGAGCCCACACAAATATAGCTGCTAAGAGCCAGGACTAGAATGGTCTGGGTATCCATGTAGGTGTGCCCATGCACCTGTAGTTGCTAAGGAACTGGGTTGGCCTGAGCTGGGCATCCATGTAGATGTACCCACAAACCTGTAGTTGATAAGGTGATGTGTAAGCTTGGCTGAGCTTGGCTGAGTGTCCAAGTAGATGTGATAACATACCTGTAGTTGACAAGTTGCTGGGCTGTTCTTTTCTGAGATTTGCTGGTTATTCATCTAGATATGCTCATAATCTGTAGTTAGGTGGTGATTGGGCTGGGCTGGACATCAATGTAGATGTGCCCACACAATTGTAGTTTCTAAGGGGCAGCAATGGCCTGAACTGGGTATCCATGCAGATGTGCTCACATATATGCAGTTGTTAAGGGACTGGGAAAGCCTTTGCTGGTTGTCCATGTAGATGTGCTGTAGTTGCAAAGGGACTGGTCTGGCCTGGACTTGGCATCTTTGTAGATGGGCCCACACATCTGTAGTTGTTATGGCTCTAGGCTTGGATAGACTGGGCTGGAAAACCATGTAGATGTGCTCACAAACCTGTAGTTGCTAATGGGATGCATAGGCTAAGCTGGGCTGAGCTGGATATCCAAGAAAATTTGAGGACACACCTGAGATTGCCAAGATGTTGGGCTGTGCTGGGATGAAATTTACATGGAATCAATTTAGATATGCCCACAACCTGTAGTTATTAATTGCTAGCCAAACCTACTGGGTTTGGCTCTGACAAACATCATCATAGATGTATCCACCCACTTCTAATTGCTAAGTGTTTGGGATGGATTGATTTGGACACCCATGTAGGTATGCCCACAACACTGTAGGTGCTAATGGGGTATGTAGGCTGGGCTGAGCTGGGCTGGAAATCCAAGAGGTGAAGACACACCTGTATTTCTCAGGTTCTAGGCTGTGCCTTGTTGAGATTTTCTGGGAGTCCATCTACATATGCCCACAATATGTAGTTAATAAGTTGTTGGACTGTGCTGCCCTTGACTGGGCAGGATATCCTTGTAGATATCCCCACACACCTCTAATTGCTAAGGGTCTGGGCTAGACAAAGCTGGGCATCCATAGATTTGCTAACACACCTGTAGTTACATTAGTTTGTGCTGATTGGCTCGGAATCCATACAGATGTGATCACACACCTGTAGTTGCTAAGGGGCTGGGCTGGCCTTGGCTGGCCATGCTTGTAGATGGTCCCACACAATGTAGTTGACCAATGATCTATCCTTGGATGGACTGGGATGGATATCCATGTAGACGTGCCCACAACCCTGTAGTTGCTAAGGGGGTGTTGGAGATTGGGCTGGTTTGGGCTGGGTATACAGGTAGATGTGAATACACACCTGTAGTTCCTAAGATGTTGGGCTGTGCTGTGCTGAGATTTACTGGGAATCCATCTACATATGCCCACAACCTGTAGTTTCTAAGTGCTGTACTTCACCTGACTGGAATGGACATCTTCGTAGATGTGCCCACACACTTGTAGTTGCTGTGAGGCTGGGCTGGGCTGGAAATCCATGTAAATGTGCAGACAACCCTGTACTTGCTAAGGGGATATATAGCCTGAGGTGGGCTTGGGTGGGTATCCAAGTAAATGTGAAGACACACCTATAGGTACTGGAATGTGCCAGGGGTGGCTGAACTGGACATCCTTGTAGATGTACCCACACCTGTAGTTTGTAACAGGCTGGGCTGGCCTGGTCTGGGCATCCTTGTAGATATGCTCACACATTGTAGTTGCTAAGGTTCTTGGCTGTGATGGACTGGCCTCGAAATCCATGTAGATGTGTGCAATACTCTGTAGTTGCTAAGGGGGTGTTCAGGCTGGGCTGGGCTGGGCTGGATATCAAACTAGGCATGAAGACTATCTTGTACTTGCTAAAGTGCTGGGTTGGGCTGTGATTTGCAGAGAAATCATCTAGATAAGCCCAAATTCTGTACTTGCTAAGGGGCTGGGTTGGTGTGGGCTTGGAAGCCCTGTAGATACAACACATTACTGTTGTTGCTAAGGGTCTGGGATGTGATGGACTGTGCTGGAAATCCATGTAGATGTGCCCACAACCATCGACATGCTAAAGGGGTAGGCATGGGCTGAATATCCACACAGCTGTGAAGACACACCTGTAGGTGCTAAGGTTTGAGGCTGTGCTGTGATGAGATTTGCTGGTAGTTTATCAAGATAAGACCATAACCTGTAGTTACTAAGGTACTGGGCTGCATTGGGCTTTGTGTCCTGGTCATCCTTGTATATGTGTCCACACACATGTAATTGTTAAGATTCTGGGTTGGACTTGGCTGGTCATCCATGTAGATGTGTCCTCATACCTGTAGTTGCTAAGGGACTGGTCTGGCGCTGGCTGGTCATCTTTATAGATGGACACACACTACTGTTGTTGCTAAAGGTCTGGATTTGTATGGAATGGGCTGGTAATCCATGTAGATGTGCCCACAAACCTGTACTTGCTAAGGCAGTGTGTAGGCTGAGCTGAGCTGGGCTGAGAATCCAAATTCATGTGAAGACACACTTGTAGTTGCTGAGGTGCTGGGCTGTGCTGTCTTGATATTTGCTGGAATCCATCTAGTTATGCATGTCATCCGTAGTTACTATGGTGCTGGCCTGTGCTGGGCTTGAATAAATTGGACATCTTCATAGAAATGCCCACACAGCTGTAATTGTGTGAGCTCTCTCCTGGACTGGACTGGGCATAAAAGTAGATGTGCCCAAACATCTGTAGTTGCTAAGGGTCTGGTCTGGTCTGTGTTGGGCCTCCATGTATATGTGACCACACAAATACCATTTCTAATGTGCCTGGCTGACATGTATTGGGCATCCATGTAAAGGTGCCCACACACATTTAACTGTTAAGGGGGTGGGCTGGCCTGGGCTGGGTGTCCATGTAGTTGGGCACACGAAATTGTGTTGGCTAAGCATCTAGGCTGGGTCAGACTAGGCTGAAAATTGTTGTAGATGTTTATAAAAACTTATAGTTGTTAAGAGGATGTGTAGGATGGGTGGGCTGGGCTTGGTATCCAAGCAAATGTAAAGAAACACCTGTAGTTGTGAAGGTGCTGGGCTATGAGGGCTGAGATTTCCTGAGAATCCACGGAGATATGCTCACAAACTGTATTTACTAAAAAGCTAGACAGTACTGGGACTGGCTGGGTTGGACATCCTTGTAAATGTGCGCACATACCGGTAACTACTAAGAAGCTGGACTGACCTAGGTTGGATATCCGTGTATAAGTGGAACACACTTGTAGTTGCTAAAGTGTTGGGGTTGCCTGGGTTGCACATCCATGTAGATATGCCCACACACCTGTAGATGCTAAGGGGCTGGGCTAGCCTGGGCTGGGGGACATCCATAAATGTGCCCACACACATCTACTTGCAAAATGGTTGGGCTGACATGTGCTGAGCATCCTTATAGAAGGGACCACACAACTGTAGTTGCTAAGGGACTGGGCTGGGCATACATGTAGATGTGCCCACACACCTGTAGTTGCTGAATGCCTGGACTGGCCCTTCTAGGGTTAGTTCTAGGGTTATGCTTACTGTTAGGGTTAGGGATAGAATCAGGTCTAGGGATAAGTTTAGGGGTAGGTTTGGGTTTAGGGTTAGGGCTAGGCCAAGACTAGGGCTAAGGTTAGAATTACAGTTAGAGTTAAGGCTTGGGTTAGGGCTACTGCTAGAGCTAGGTTTGGATTAGGGTTAGGGTTAGGGTTACAGTTAAGTTTTTGGCTTAAGTTTGTTTAAGCTTGATTAGGGTTAGGGTGAGGTTTAGGCTAGGATTAGGGTTAAGTTTAGACCTAGAGAAGGGCATTTTTAGGGCAAGGCCAATGCTAGGGTTAGGGTAGGGCTAAGGGTGGGGTTATGGTGAGGGTTAGGATTAGGACTAGGGCTATGGCTAATGATAGATTTAAGTTTAGGATTAGGGTTAGGGTTATGGTTAAGGTCTAGCCCTGTGGGTAGGGCTAGGGCTTTGGCTAGGTCTGATGTTAATACTAGATTTATAGATAGGGCTATGGTTAGGGATAGGGCTATGGTTAAGGCTAAGGCCATAGTTGGCACTAGGGCTAGGGTTATATTTAGGGTTATGGTTAAGGCTACAGTTAGCATTGGGTTGGCTTAGGGATAATATAGGGATAGGGAGAGGTCTGGAGTTAGGGTTAGGGTTAGGGTTATTTCTAGGGTTAGGGTTAGGGCTAGAGTCACCACTAAGGCTAGCTTTAGGGCCACATTTAGTGCAGGGTTAAGTTAAGGTCTAGAACTAGGTTTAGGGAAAATTTTAGGACCACGGTTAGGATTAGGTATAGGGGAAAGGTTGAGGTATGTGTTAGTATTAGGCTTGGGGTTATGACTTTGTTAGGGTTGAAATTAGTGTAGGGTTAGGTTTGGGATATGTACTAGGGTTAGGGTTACAGTTATGGTTAGGTTTCAGACTAGGGCTATGGCTATATCTAGGATTAGTTCTTGGTTTAGGCTTAAAACTAATGTTAGGTTGTGGGGTAGGGTTATGGCTATGGTAAGTTCTAGGGATTGGGGTAGGGTAAAAGCTAGAGCTAATGCTAGGGTTGAGATTAATTCATGATTTATGTTTGGGGTCATGCCTAGGACTAGGGCTAGTTCTTAGGTTAGCACTCAGGCTAGTGTTAATTTTACAGTTGTGGTTAGAGCTAGGGCTAATTTTAGATTTCAAATTAAGGTTAGGGCTAGTTTTATGGCTAAGGCTAGGGCTAGGGTTATATCTAGAGCTAGGGTTAAAGTTAGGTTTAGTGTTAGTTTTTTTTTTTCTCTTTCTTCTTTGATTTATTTTTTAGGTGGCTTTTGGCTACTCTAACATTACCCCCTCTGAAGAGGTAACCCTAAAATCTTTTAAGGATTAGGTAAAAGATCCCAAATATTTTCAAAATTTTTGGACTGGCTACTCTTCTTTAGGGTCTTTTTACCCTAACTGCCTAGCCAATTCCTACCTCCTATAATCTTACCACATCATCTTCTGAGGAGTTACCCAAATTGCCAAGAGGGAATCGGGATGCAGACCGCTCTGGCTTCTTCCATGATGAACAGGGACACAGGGTGAGGCAATTGGAGTACCCCTTCAGAGGGTCTATCTAAAAGGCCCGCAAATTGCATAACTCCTATCTCTAGGGGGAAAATAAATTCTTTGAATTATCACTAGGAGATGTGAAGGATAAGTAAAGGCAAGAGTAGTTATTGTTACAAGTTCTAGACAGGAAACTAGAAAAAAGTCAAAACAGGGCACTTTTCAAATGTTCATATAAAAGTCCATTGAAATTTCTTGACAAGGGCTTCCAAAAGCATCCTTCTATTGGATTCCTCTTCATTTTTCTTTTGTCTGCCAAGGCTGGACTCCAGAGTGATGGATTCAGGATTTGTTTTCAGGAATTTTGATAGCTCTTGGAGTGGTTAGAATCAGTATCAGTTACCTCTTTGGTTATGCTTTTCTTTTGTGTGTTTAAGACCATACAGTTGGCCCAAATAAATCAATTTATTTTTACACTTAAGGTCATTTAAGGATCTTTTCCTAAGAGGTCACATGGGTTTGGGAGGAGCTCCTGACTCCTTCTTTTACCAGTTCCATCTATGTCAAGATAAGTCAAAGGTACTGCTCAACCATGTCTGGCTTCACTTGGAAGCATGAATGAGATGTTTCCTCTGAGTTGACCTTCCTTTTTGTAGACTGGACACTGGTTCAAGCCCATCTCCATTGGGTCATTGGGTCATTGGGTCTCCATGTCCTCCCTGAACAAGAGGATAGGTGACTCACCACAGTTACAAGACATTTTGAGAGATGTTTGATAGTCCCCTGGAACTTGGTTGACCTTGGAGGCAAAGGGAAAAAATGTCCTTTAAGTCCTTTTGACCACATTAGTTTAGGCCTCAAACTATGGCCATTGCATATCCAATAAGGTTAGTTCCACTACTCTGGTACTTTTAATTATCATGTGCTATGTAGATAAGACTTGGGTAAAAATCCAAGTATTCTCAGATAAACCTTGACTAGATATGTATTTTGTTCCATAAACTAGTTGACTAAACAATGACCATAGAAATTTTAAGATTATGTGTGTATTATTTTTGTCTCATTCTTTATATATGATAACAAACCTACACAGACCTTCATCACTTGCTTAGGCTTTCTCATTTCTTCTATTTTGAAAAATATCTCCTTTTGCATATCCTTTTAACATCTTTTACATTCTCATTTTCTTTCTTTAAATAATTATGAGACATAATAGCATTGACAAATAAATTTTCCATCTGTTGTGAGACTTCTTTTCCTGGGAATGCTAAGCAATGCATATTCCCTTTTAAGGCTCTAATGTCAAGCCAATGTTTGATTAAAGTTTTATTGGGGAACCAATGAATTTATTGAGCCTACTTACCGAGATAACTGAGGAATTGCTGAGGTATATATATGACCTGAGGAAAGCCTTTACACAGCCTGGGTCATGCCTTCTCGTCCTAGCCTTCCCCAGATTGTATATTTAGCCCTCCCCAAATCCAGGAGGCCATGTGTGATTAGGATCAAATTACATACAATTGTCTGGGAAGAGTGGCTGGATACTCCTGTGAGGGTCCAATGACCCTGCTTGTCCCTCCTTTAATGAATGAGCACAATCATCAACAAGCCCAATTGTGATGATGTCTAGCTATCAGGCGCAGCTGAAGTCGTGATGATGATAGTTATTTCATGCAGAAGGGACTGCTGTATATCATCTTCTTATTAAAAGGACCTGAAATTTAATAGGATTTGGTGTTAGGACCTACATATGAGGGAGAACATACATCATGTGTTTTTCTGAATCTGATACTTCACTTAGTTTCTAGATCCATCCATTTACCTGAAAATTGAATTATTCCATCTTTCTTTACTGCTGAATAGAATTCCATTGTGTAAATATACCACATTTTTTAACCACATGTCAGTTGAGGGGCACTTGGATTGCTTCCATCTCTTAGCTATTGTGAAAAGAGGAGCAAAAAAAACATGGTTATACAAGTGTCACTACAATAGGATGAGTCCTTTGGGTGTATGCCAAGGAGTGGTATAATTGGGTCATATGGTAGGTTCATTTATAATTTTTTAAAGAGGTCTCCACACTGTTTTCAATAGAGGTTGCACAGGTTTGCAATCCCACCAGCTGTGAATGAGTGTTCCCCTTTCTCCACATCCTTGCCAGCATTTGGTATCATTTGTTCTCTTGATCCTTGCCAGTCTGATTGGGGTAAGGTGATACCTTAGGGTGGTTTTAGTTTGCATTTCCCTAATTACTAACGATGTTGACACGTTTGACATGTTTCTTAAGCATCTTTATTTCTTCCTTTGAGAACTCTTTGCTTAAATCTTTAGCCGATCTTTTAATTGGGTCATTTGGTTTCTCCGTTGTTTGTTTTTTGAGATCTTTACATATTCTGGATGTTAAACCTCTGTCAGATGTGTCTGTAGTGAAGACTTTTCCCAATTCTGTGGGTTTTCTCTCCACTTTTTCAATTGTTTCTTTTGCTGTACAGAAGCTTTTTAGTTTACTGAGGTCCTACTTATTGATTGCTGACATTAATTCCTAAGCAACATCTGTCTGATTTACAAAATCCTCTCCCACACCTATATCTTGTAAATTACTGCCAATATTTTCTTTTAATAGTTTCAGGGTTTGCAGTTGTCTTTGATCCATTTGGAGTTGACATTTCTGCAAGGTGAAAGATAAGGATCTAGTTTAATTCTTCTACAGGTGGAGATCCAGTTTTGCCAGCACCATTTGTTAAAGATGCTCTCTTTCCTCCATTGTGTGTTCTTGGCACCTTTGTCAAATATCAGGTGGCTGAAATTGCATGTACTCAGGTTTGGATCTTCAATGATGTTCCATTGATATATGTGTGTATTTTTGTGCCAGTACCATGCTGTTTTTATGACTATAGCTCTGTAGTAGACTTTGAGATCTTGTATACTGATCACCCCAGCTTTGCTATTTGTGCTCAGAGTTGCTTTGGCTATCTGGGGTCTTTCGTGCTTCCATATGAATTTAAGCATGTTTTTATTCTAATTTTATGAAGTATGTCATGGGGAATTTGATTGGGATTGCATTGAATATATATGTTGCTTTTGGTAGGATGGTCATTTTCACAATATTAATTCTTCCAATCCATGAGCATAGGAAGTCTTTCCATCTCCAGATGTCTTCCTCAATCTCTTTCTTTAATCATTTAAATTTTTCATTGAAGAAATCTTTGGTGTCTTTGGTCAGATTTATTCCAAGATACTTTTTTTACAGCAATTTTGAATGGGAGCATTTCCCTGTATTCTTTCACCAATTGCTTGTAATTTTTATATTGAAAGGCTACTGATTTTTGTAGATTGATTTTATAACCTCCCACTATATACTGAAAATGTTAATCAGTTCTAGTTTTCTGGTGGAACTTTTGGGATCTCTTAAGTACAGTACCATAACATCTGCAAAATGTGCTAGTTTGACCCCTTCTTTTTCAATTAGTACTCCTTTAATTTCCTTTTCCTCTTGTATTGCTCTAGCAAGAGTTTCAAGCACTATGTTGGAAAGGAGGGTAGATACTGGACATCCTTGTCTGGTTACTGATTTTAATGGGAATGCTTCCAGTTTTTCTCCATTTAGAATGGTGTTTGTTGTACATAGCTTTAATT
This sequence comes from Nannospalax galili, assembly GCF_000622305.1. Lineage (NCBI taxonomy): Eukaryota > Metazoa > Chordata > Mammalia > Rodentia > Spalacidae > Nannospalax > Nannospalax galili. The sequence continues at coordinate 1,385,568 of NW_008333781.1, forward strand.
CTGTTGAAGTATGTTCCCTCCAGTCCAAACTTTGAACATAAATGCATGCTGAATTTTGTCAAAAGCCTTTTCTACAATCTATTGAGATGACAATGTGGTTTCTGTCTTGAGTTCATTTATATGATTAATGACATTTATTGACTTATGTATATTGAACCAGCCCTGCATCTCTGGATAAAGCCGACTTGATCATGGTGGATGATCTTTTTGATGTGTGTCTGTATGCGGTTTGCAAGTATTTTAAGTTGAATTCTTGCATCTATGTTCATTAAGGATATGGGTCTATAATTTTCTTTTTTGGTTTATCTTTACCTGGCTTTGGTATTAGAATGATGCTGGCTTCAGAGAAGGAATTTGTTTGGAGGTCTTCTTTAAATTTCTGATAGAATTCTGCTGTAAATCCATTTGGGCCTGGGCTTTTCTTTAGTTGAGAAGCTTTGTATTAATTTTTCAGCTTTCTTAAATGTTATGGGTCTGTTTAAACTGTTGATCTCTTCTTGGTTTAACTTTGGTGCTTCCCATGATTTCAGATATTCATCCATTTCTTTTATATTTTCAAATTTAGTAGTGTATAGGTTTTTAAAATATTCCCTTAAAATAATCTGGATCTTTTGGGTGTCTGTTTCCCCTTTCATCTCTAATATTGTTGATTTGGATTTGCTCTTTCTTTCTTTTGGTTAACTGGGCTAAGTGTCTGTCTATCTTGTTTAGCTTTTCAAAGAACCAGATCTTAGATTCATTGAATCGTTTTATTCTTTTCTTTGTTTTTATTTCATTAATTTCTTCTCTTCTGCTGGGTGTGGGTTTCATATGTTCTTTCCTTTCCAGCATCTTGAGTTGCAGTGTTATGTCATTTATTTGGGGTCTTTCTAATTTTTAATGTAGGCACTTAGAGCTATAAACTTCTCTCTTTGGACTGCTTTTAAAGTGTCCAGGAGGTTGTGTTGTATTGTCCTTTTCATCGAATTTCAGGAATTCTTTTATTTCTTTCTTAATTTCTCCTTTGACCCACTCATTGTTTAGGAGTGTGTTGTTCAGTCTCCAGGAATTTGTGTAGTGTCTAGGGCTTTGTCCAGTGTTGACTTTGAGCTTTATTTCATTGTGGTCTGATAGAATGCATGGAATTATTTCAATTGTTTTGTCTTTGTTGCTGTTTGTTTTGTGGCCCAGTATGTAGTCAATTTTTGAAAAAGTTCCATTGGTTGCTGAGTAGAAAGTGTATTCTTTGGTGCTTGGGTGGAATATTTGAAAGATGTCTGTTAGGTCCATTTGATGTATGGTATCATTTATTTCAGATGTCTCTGTTATTCTTTGTCCAGTTGACCTGTCTAATGGAGACAGTGGGGTATTGAAGTCCCCTACTATCACTGAGTTGGGGTTAATCTGTGTCTTAAAGTCCTGTAGTGTTGTTTTTATGAATTTGAGCACACCAGAGTTTGATACATATACATTAAGGGTTGTAATATCTTCTTGGTTAACTGTTACATTGATCAGATTGAAGTGGCACTCCTTATCTCTTTTGATTAGTTTTACTTTGAAGTTTGTTTTGTCAGATATTAGAGTTGCAACTCCTGCTTGTTTCTTAGTGCCATTTGCTTGGAGTATTCTTTTCCATCCTTTTACCTTAAGGGAGTGCCTGTCCTTGAAGGTGAGATAGGTTTTTTTCAGACAGCAAAGAGATGGATTTTGTTTCTTAGTCCATTCAATTAGTCTGTGTCTTTTGACCGGTGAGTTTAGTCCATTGATATGTAAGTTTGTTATTGAAAGATGTGTATTAGTTGCCGTCATTTTGATTGCTTTTTGTGTTCTCTGTCTAATTTTCTGTTTCCTCGATTATACCTTTATCTACTTTCTTTCGTTGCTACTAGGGTATAGTTGTTTCTCTCTCTGCTCTCTGTATTGCTTCAAGTATTCTTTGAAGGGCTGGTCTCATGAACATGTATTCTTTCAGGCTATTTGTGTCATGGAAGATTTTTCTTCCCCCCTCAACTATAATAGATATTTTTGCTGAGTAAAGTATTCTGGGCTGGCATCCATTGTCATGTAAAACTGGAAATACCTTGGTCCAGAGTCTTCTGGCTTTCATAGATTGCATTGATAAGTCAGCTGTAATTCTGATGGAATTTCCTTTGTATGTGACTTGTTTTTCTTTTGCTGTTTTCTGTATTCTCTTTTTGTTTTGTACATTTAGTGTTTTTACTATGATATTTCGTGGGGAGTTTCTTTTCTGATCTTGTCTATTTGGTGTTCTGTATGCTTCCTGTGTTTGTATGGAGATGTCTTTCCTTAATTTGGGGAAATTCTCTTCTACATCCTGTTTAAGATTTGGTCAATCCCGTTAACCTGAAATTCTTCTCCTTCCTCTATTCCTATGATACGTAGATTTGGTCTTTTCATGGTGTCCCACATCTCTTGCGTATTCCATTCCTGTGTTTTTTAAACTTTTCATAATCTTTGTTTGAGTGGTCCAATTCTTCAGCTTTATTCTCCAGTGTTGATATTCTGTTTTCCATTTCATTCATTCTAGCAATGAGGCTTTCGTCTGTTGTTTCAAGTTGGCTTATGGAGTTTTGCATTTCCTTCTTAATTTCTGCCTGAGTTTTCTTCAATGTTTCTCTTTTGTGAATCCATTCAAACTTTTATCCCTATATTCTTTTAGTTCTTTGATTAGTTTGTTCATGTGTTCTTTAAATTCATTGAATTCCTTAATCACGTTTATGGTTGTTCTTTTAAGTCCAGTGTTCTGGGTTATCTCTAGGGGCTTCTCGTTATAGAACTCTTCTACAGGATTGGTGGAGTTTGGTGGGGACATAGGGTTTTAGCTTTCCATTTTATTACTCATTCGTTGTGTTTTTGGCATGTGAATTTCTTTTGTTGTTTGTGATTCTGATATGACAATTAAGTTGAAGTATGCTTCTGTTTGTATTATTAGGTTGCCTAGATCCTTTCTTTATTGGTTATGTAAAGCTGGTTGGTGCAGTGTTCAGGTTCTTTCGGGTTTAATTTGGAGGGAACTGATGGTGTCAGATCAGCTATTCAGGAGTATGCACAGAAGCCTAATTCAGATTGCAGTTAGGTACACTCAGGCTTTCCTTACCATGCGGAGGCAGTATCCTGGCATTCACAGGCATTCCCTTGTGCTCTGAGCTCTGATGCCAGAGGGAGGCCAGAGGGAGGCCAGAACTTGGCACTCTCTGACAGTCTGCTGAGATCAGAGCCACTACCAATGGAGGTTGAAATCCAGCCTCTCAGACTTTCTGCTAGGATCTCAGCCTTAGCCTACCAAAGTCAGATCTGCCCTGGGGCCTTGTGAGGGGCCTCACGAAACCCCGGGTAGAGGAATGGGTGTGGCGCAATTAGGGGAAGCTCAACACCATGTGGAAGCAGGATCTGGGGGGCTCTCAGGCAGTCCCCTGCATTCTCAGCCCCTCTGCCAGAGGGAGGCCAGAGGTAGGCCAGAACTCAGCATTCTCTGATGGTCTGCTGAGATCAGAGCCACTACACCAATGGTGGTTGAAACCCACCATCTCAGGTTGTCTGCTAGGATCTCAGTCTTAGCCTACCCAGTTTAGTGTTAGTTTTAAGGACAGAGTTAGGCTAAGGACTAGATTTAAGGATAGAATTAGGGTTTTGTATTAGTGTTAGGGTTAGGCTTAGGGTGCAATTGAGGGTGAAGGCTAGGACTAAGGCTAAGCCTAGCCCTAGGGTTATAGTTAGGATTATGGTTACAGTTAGGATTATAGTTAGGGCGAGGGTCATGGCTATGGCAAGTGCTAGGTTTACGTCAAGTTTTAGGGTTAGGGTAATATTAGGGTTAGGGCAAGGATTAGGGCTGTGTTTAGTGGTAGGGTCAGTGCTAGAGCTGAGGGTAGGGGTAGCAGAATGTCTAGGGTTAAGGCTATATCTACAGTTAGGCTGAAGGAGAGGTTGAGGTTGAGGGAGAGGTTGAGCCTAGAGCTAGGGATAAGCCTATGGCTAAGGTTAGGTCTAAGGCTTGTTTAAGATCTAAGTTTAGGACTAGGGATAGGCCTAGGGTAATATTAAAAATAGGGTTAGGGTGACAGTCAGGGCTAGGATTAGGGATAGAGCTTGTGGTATGTTTAGGACTAGGGGTAAGGGTAGGGTTACTTTTAGGCTTAGGGTTATGGTTGAGTTGAGGGCTAAGGTCACAGATAGAAGTAGTATTAGGGCTAAATTTATGGTTGGGTTTACTGCTAGGCCTAAATCCAGGGCTAAGTCTAGGCCCAGGGTTAGGTTTAGAGTTAGGGATAGGGTTGGTGTTAGTGTTACAGTTAGGGTTAGGGTTTGTTTTAGGACTAGGACTGGGCTTAGGGCTGGGGATACGTCTAGGGTTGGCCTGCGGTAACTTCTAATATTAGCATTAGGGTTAGGTTCAGGTTAGGTCTAGGGTTAAGGTTAGATTACAGCTAGAGTTGGGTTTAGGGTTAGGTTTAAGATTAGTTATAGATTTAGGATTAATGTTGGGGTTAGGCCTAAAGTCACACCTAGGGCTAGGTTTATGGCTATATTTCAAATTATTGTTAAGGTTAGGGCTAGGGCTATGGTCAGGGTTAGGTTCAGGTTTAGGGCTAGGGTTAGGGCTGGAATTGGGTGTAAGTCTAGTGCTAGGGACAGGGTTAGGGCTAGAGCTAGGAGTAGGATTAGGGAAAGGGCTAGTGATATGTAGGGATAGTATTAAGTTTAGGGTTAGGGTTGGTATTAGGTTTAGGGTTAGTTTTAGGTTTAGGGTTAGTGTTAGAGTTAGGCCTAGAGTTAGGGCTAGGACTAGGTTTAGGGATACATTTAGGTTTAGGCTTCCTGCTGGGGCTAGGTCTAGGGCTAAGGCTAGGATTAGGGTTAGGCCTGGGGTTAAAATTAGGGCTAGAGTTGGGGTTAGTGTTAGATCTTGGGAGTTAAAGGTTAGGGTTAGGGCCAGTTTAGGGATAGGGTTAGGCTTAGGGTTAGGGTTAGGGTTATTATTAGGCATATGGTAAGGTCTAGGTCTGTGTCTATGGTTAGGTCTAATGCTGTGATTTGTTTTGGGATAGGTTTAGGATTATGGTTTGGCTAGGGCTATTGAAAGGGCTAAGGTTAGTGTTAGGGTTGGGGTTAGGTGTAGACTTAGGATTAGGGTTATTGTTAGTTCTAGGGTTATGATTAGGGTTATGGGTAGGTTTTGGGGTTGGTTTGGAATTAGGGTTAGGGCTAGAGCTAGAGTTGGACTAGATTTAGGGTAGGGTTATGGCTAGGGCTAATGTTTAGTTTAGGTTTAAGGTTAGGGTTAGGCATAGTGTAAGGGCCAGAGCTAAGACTAGATTTATGGGTAGAGTTAGGGCAAGGGCTTTGCTAGGGTAGGACTAGGGCTAGACTTAATTCTAGGGTTAGGACTCTTCCTAGAGCTTTACTTAGGGCTAAGACAAAGGTTAGGACTATGTTTAAGTACAGGGTGAGTTAGGGATAGTGTTAGGATCACATTTATGTTTGGGACACTGGTTAGAAATAGGGAAAGGTGTTAGGTTGGTGTTATGGACAAGTTTGTAGTTGGTTTAACACTGGGGTTGAGGTTAAATTAGGGTTAGTGTTGATGTTATGGCTTAGATTAGTGTTACTGTTAGAGTTAACATTTAGTGCTAGATACAGTGCTAGATTAGGGTTAAGGTTATGTTTAGTCTTAGGTGTAGTTTTAGGGATAGAGCTGAGGCTAGAGCTAGAGCTATCATTATGGCTAGGGCTAGGAATAGGATTAGAGATGGGGTTAGATTTAAGATTAGCATCAAGTTTAGTGCTATAGTTAAGGGTGGATTTAGTGCTAGGTTAAGGGTTAAGACTTAGGGTCAGGTTTATTATTCAGGGTAAGATTAAGGTTAAATTATGGTTTAGGGTTAGAATTAGGGTTAAGGTTAGGGTTTTCGGTTAGAGTTAGGAAAAACCTTTTGGTAAAGGTTAGGGATGGAATTTGTTTTGGTGTTACAATTAGACCTAGGGCTAGAGCTAGGCCCAATGATAATGTAGGGTTAGAGTTAGGGCAAAGGTTCAGCCTAGGGTTAAGGTTATGATTAGGTTTAGAATTAAGGTAGGGTTAAGACTAGGGTTAACTTTAGGCTTAGAATTGTGTGTAAGATTAGGATTAGCACTACGGTTAAAGTCAGATTTAAGTTTAGAGTTTTGGTTAAGTGTTAAATTTAAGTTTTTTGTCTTAGACTTATGGTGAGTTTTAAGAATGCCTTTGCTGCAGAGTGTATGTTCCTGGATAGGACTGCTGTATTAATCCTCACTCACATGTGCCTCAGGGACCATTGTGAAGAAAAAAGGCTAAAAGATTGTAAAAACCAGGGTTGGTACATGAACATAAGGAAACAGATTTCCAGGCCTCCAGGAACTTGCATATATGAACCTGCAGGCTTGGAGACAACATGTACAGACCCATATCAACCCACTCAGATAAAAACCCAGCATAGAACATGGAGATGGACAACAGCCCCCAACATTAGCTGAGGAACTATTGGAAACTGATTACTGCATGGTGAGGGAGAGTCGATCTTTTTTAAGAAAGTGACTCTAGATAGGCTGACAAAACTCCAGTGTATCAACTTGCACTAAGGGACATCTAGGTATGAAAGCTTAACTGAATAGGTCTTAACATCTATGACAAAAATGCATAAAATCTAGTGGGGGGAGTTTAGGGAGTGCAGATGAAGGAAGGGTCTAAATATGATTAGTATCTATTGTATGAAATGCACAAAAACTCAATAAAATATACATAAAAATGGGTATGGCATTGGGGTCAAGGTTATTTTCGGCTTCACTTTAGGGTTAGATTAAGTGTTACTTTGGCTAATGAGTTAAAGTTAGGTTGAAGTTAGGCTTAGGGTTAGGGTTAGGACTACGGCCTGGTTTAGAATAAAGATCAGAATTATGGTTAGGTTTTAGGGTTAAGGTTATGGATGGTTAGAGTTAAGGTTTAGGGTGGTGTTTAAGAGTAGGGTTAGGAGTTAGGTTTAGGTCAGTTTTAAGAAAGCATTTATGGTTATGCATATGATTAGGTTAGGCTTAGCATTAGAGTTATGGTTAGGAGTATGAATATGGATAGTGTTAGGGTTAGGAGTACGTTTAAAGTTGGGGTTATTAAGATTAGGTTTAGGTTTAGAACTAGGGTTAGTTAGGACAAGGATTGTCATAGAGTTATAATTAGGACTGGGTTTAAGTTTAAGTTTGGATTTATGGAAAGGGTTATTAATAAGGGCTAGAATTAGAATTAAGATTAGGAATAAGATCGTATGTAAGAGTAGAGTTGGCATTAGGGATAGATTTAGGGATAGTGATAGTGGTAGGAATAGTGTTAGTGCTAGGGTTAGTGTTTAGCTACAACTAGAGCTAGGGCTAGGTCCAGGGCTAGGTTTAGGTTTAGAGCTATGGGTATAGTTAGTGTTAATGCTAGTGCTAGGTCTATGGCTAGTAGACCTTCGAATAGGAGTAGGCCTGAAAATAGCGAGGAGTATGTTTCAGGGTTATGGTAGTGTAAAGGCTACTGATAATGCTAGAATTAGGGTTATCATAAGGGTCAGGGTTAATTTTAAGGTTAGGGGTTAGGATAAGAATTAGGATTAGGCTTTAAGGTTAGAATGAGGGTTAGAGAATAGTATAGTGTTAAAGTTAGCATTATGCTTAGAATTAGGTTTTTTGTTGGAGTTAGTATTAGGGATGGGGTTAGGATTAGGAGTTTGTAGTAGTGTTAGAGCAGGATTAGGATTTTAGCAATCTTTAGGGTTATCATAGGGTTAGGGTTAGGTTTAAGGTTACTGTTAGGTTTAATTTAGGGTTATGGATAAGTCTGTGTTTAAGCATAGTAGTAGGGTTTAGTGTTTGGGGTATGACTATGGATATAGCTATAAGAGGAATATGTTTATGATTAAGGTTAGGTTTAAGGTCAGTTTGTGTTTCTCCACATGCTGTCCCCTATCTAACTTTGGGCCTAGGCTTGTGCCCACTCTTTCTGCTTCAGGTCTGAACTAGTTTCTTAGCCCAGACTCTACACATTGCAACCTGATTCCCTGTAGGCAGAATAGTTGCATTCTCCAGCTTCAGGGCCCACACTTAATCTATTTTGTTAGACTCTCCACAAGTTGACCCTTTCCATTCCTTGCCCTTAGTCTCCTGATCTGCCTGCCATAGACCTGCCTACTCACCTGGTAAGTCAAATACTGCTCACTGAGCCTTGATTCCCTGTACCCTGAGCTTCTCCATTCTCTCTCCACAAGATGTGTCACTTATAGACTTGGCTTAGGGTCAACACCTGATTTTCCTGCCTCAGATCTCTGGGCTAACCTCCTTGCCCAGATCCTGCCTACTACATCCTGATCCCCTGCACAAAGAATACCTGCATTCTCCAGCTTTAGGTCTCACACCTACTCTGCCTAGTTTGTTAAACCCTGTGAAGGATGTCCCTGCTCCTTCTGTGCCCTTGGCTTCCTGATATGCATGCCACAGACCTGACTAGTACTGTGGTATGTCAGACCCCACCCACTGCACCTCTATTCCTCTACACTCCAAGCAGCTCCATTCTCTAAACACTGCCCCCATTCTAGCCTTTGGTCTAAGCTGGTCCACACTGTTCCCATTCTAGTCTAGATCCTAAGCTGGGTCCTGCTCTTCTCAACTCAGATCTCTGGACTATCCTCCTAACCTCCACTTGACCCACTATGTCCTGATCTTGTGCACTAAGACTAGTTGAATTCTCTAGCTTCAGGCCCATACTTATTATGCCTAGTTAATTAAATCATTAAATCCAGGATAACCCCAAAATCATCTTTCCCTTGGCCTCCTTCCTGGTCTGCCTGCCAGTGTCCTGCCTACTACCCTACCTTGGGTCTAGGGTCACTCCTGTTCTTCCTGCTTCATATTTCTGGACTAACCTCCTAACTTCATCCCATACCAGACTTAGCTCCATGAACCCCCATAGCCTTGGATTCTATTTGCTCCACCAGAGTACACTTCACTAATCTAGTTTAGAACCATCCTGTCCCAGCAATACAAAATCAAAACCAAGAAACTAAGCACACACCAACAAACTATTCACACCTGAGCAATAAGCAACCAAACAACATCAACAATATAAACAGAACCAAGCTTCAACTAAACAAAGAGAGTATAGAATTTCACATCATACACAACCAATAAAAAATCCATATGCCCAAATGATAATTCAAAGCAGATAATATGAAAAACCAAGAAAATACATACATAACAAAACCCACAAGTCCTACAGAAGTGTACTAAATTGACAACCACCCAGAGGAACACCAGGATGCAGAACAATCATAAACATGGTCAAAGAACCTAACCCTACCTATAATCTCAATCCTAACCCTATCCAAGGCAAAAATCAGAACCTTAATCATACCCTATCCCTAAAACTAAACCTAAATCTAGCACTAACTCCAACTCTAGTCCTAACCATTCCTAACCCTAAACCTATCCCTAACCCTAACCCTATCCAAACACAAGCCTTTAACCATAACCTCAGTCCTAGACACAACTGAAAACCCTCATCCTAACACTATCCCTAAAGTATTCCTATTTATAACCATAACCAAAATTCTAACCCTAATCCTAAACTTAATCTTAGCCCTAACCCTATTTCTTAGTCCTAACACTAGTGTAACACTAAACTTAACACTACGCCTAATCCTAAGCCAATCCTTAAATGTAACGGTAACCCTCATCTGAACACTAAATCTAACAATAGCCTTAACCATAACACTAACATTAATCCTTACTTTAGTCCTAGACATACCCATAACTCAACCCAAAGCATAAACTTAACCATAATTCAAAACTTAACCCTAACGATGACCCTACACCCTAACCATAATAACTACAATGTTAACATCAAAATTAACTATAACCCTAAAGCAATAATAACTCTTAATTTCTAACTCAAGCACTAACCCTAAACTTTTCCCTAACCTTAAATATAATCCTAACATTAAACCTCATTTTAGACCTAGGTCTAGACCTAATGCTTACCCTAAACCTAGCAGTAGGCCTAACTCTGATCCTAGTCCCAGCCTAATCCTAAACCTAAACCTCACCATAAAAGCAAACCCAACCAAAATCCAATCCTAATCCAAATGCTAACCCTAACACTAAACCTAATACTAACATTATCCCTAACCCTAAACTTTGTCCTAGTGTCAGTCTTAAACTTAACCCTAAACCTCATGCTAATCTGAAACCTAACTAAACCTAACCCTCATCGCAGCCCCAATTCTAATACTAAACCTAAACCTCACCTTAATTCTAAACCTAATAGTAACACTAACTCTAACCCTTAACCTAACCCTAATCATATATGCAATGGTAATGATAACACTAACTATAACTATATTACTTACCCTAAACCTAACCCGCATAGCGGTACAGGCCTAAGCCTAAACCTAACCTTAGACTTAAATCTAAAACTATCCCAAACCTAACACTAATACTCTCCTAACCCAAAACCTAGACCTAAACCTAGCCCTAAATCTATTCTTAATCCTAGCATTAACCCTAGCCCAAATCATAAATTAATCCTAACCATTTCTATAACATTAGAATTACCCCTCACCCAAGGACTAGCTCCACTGATAGACATAGCCCTAGACCTAATGCTAAACTCTAACATTAGCACACTAATCCAAAAGATATCAAAAATCCTAACCCTAACCCAAATTCCTAATACTAACCCTAACCATAAACACATATGCTAACCATAACCATAATCATTAATCCTATACCTAACACTGACCCTAATCTTAACCTTAGCTAGAGTCCTAACCTTAAACAAACCACTAACTATAACCCATAATTTTAAAACTAACTCTTACCATAACCCTAAAACTAACACCAACCCCAAATCCAACACCAACCATAATCCCAACACTAACAGTAACCTTAACCCTAACCCTACTCCTAACACTAAACCTAATAATGACCCATCCCAATCCTAACCCTATGCCTAACTCTAATACTAGCCCTAATCCTAAACCTAAACCTTGATCTTACCGTAGCTCTGCCCCTAAATGTAGCCCTAATACTATCCCTAACCATTGTTGTAGTAGTAACCATAAACTTAACCTCAACCCTAGCCCTATCCTAATCCTAGCCCTTCCCTTAATGTTAACCTTAATGCTAAACCTAATCCTATCCATAAATTTAACACTAATCCTAATCCTAACCATAATCATAACCCTAAATCTATAACCTAAACCTAATAATAAGTTAACACTAAGCCTAATGTTTAAACAAACCCTAACCCTAACCCTAATACTATCTTTATCTCTACCTCTAAATTTAAATTTACACCTAACTCCTAGCCCTAGTGTTAAATTTAATCCAATCACTATCCCTATTCCAAGCTCTAAATGGAATTGTAGTCCTTGCTCTAGGCCATAGTTTAACCCAAATTATGAAACTAAACAGAAATTTAACAGTAATCCTAACCTAACTGTAATCATAGATGCTAATCCCAACACTGTCCTTAACCAAAACCCTAACACCAAACCATAACCCTAACCACAATCCCCACACCCATCCCAATTAATATTAAGCCCTACATTTACCCTAAACCTATCCCTAGCCTTAAACCTAACCATAATCTTAACTTATGTCCTAATCATAGCCTTAACTCTAACAGAAACACTATCCTAACACTAACCCTAATTCTAATCAATTCCCTAACCATAATGTTAAACCTAATGTTAACACTAACCATAGAGATAAACCTAGATCAAATCCAACCATAAAATGAAGCCTAAACCTAAACTTAATCATAGCACTAGCCCTGGCCATAACTCTAGCCGTAACCCTAAACCTAAACCTAAATCTATCCCTAAAACTAATCTTAATCTTAAACATAACTCTAACGCCAACCCTAACTACAAACCGTAATGTTAATTATAAACGTTACACTAATCCTAACCCCTAGCACTAACCTTAAATCTAAACCTAACTTTCCCTAACCCTAAACCTTAATGATAACACCTAACCTAACCTCTAAACATAACATTGCTCTAACCTTAATTCTAACCCTAATCCTAACCCAAGATTAACCATAACCATAGCTCTAACCCCACTCCTTACATTAACCTTAACAGTAAGTTTCTCTAATCCTAACACTAATACTAAATCTAACCCTAAAACTTACCCTAATGTAGCTTTAACCCTAGCCCTACTCAATGATAAACCCTAGCACAAATGATAAATATAACCTTTGCCTTGGCATTAATCACAGCCCTAACAGCATCTCTAATCTTAAACCTAAACTTAACATTAACCCTAAAATGAACCCAAACCCATATCTCAACAGTAATCATAAACCCTAACTTCAGCCCTATCCCAAACTCAACCACTAGCCCTAACCTTAACACTAGCCAGAATTCCAGTCCTAACCCCAGTTATAACAGCAATCCTAACCCTAAACCTGACCCTATTTGAAGCCCTGACCATAAACATAAACATAAACCGAGCCCTAGCTCTAGCCTAGCACTAAATCCAGCCATAACCCCACCCTACCCATAACAGCAGCCCTAATGCTTCACCTAATTTAACCCTAGCCTGAGGTTTTGCCCTAGCCCTAGCAAAATACCTGCCCTAGCCCTTCACTTACCCTGACACCTTAACTTAATCCTAATACCAACCCTATCCTTAATATTAGACCTTATATTAACCCTAGCCTAACCTAGTCATAAGCACAACCCAAAACTTTAACTTTACCATACCCCTATCCCTAGCCTAAACCCCAGCCTTAAAACTAAACACTAAGCCTAATTATGACCCTAAACTAAAACTAACCTTGATAGTGACCTTAACACAAACCCTAAATCCTAACTTAAGCCAAAGCATAAACCTAACCTGCTAAAAAAACACAACCATAACTACAACCTTAACCCTAACAACACTAATCCTAACCCCCAAACCCTAACACTAAACCTACTCCTAACACTAAGCTTATAATAGCCTTAAGCCTAGTCCTAGATCTACTACTAACCCTAACCCAGAATCTAAAATAACCCTAATTTTATGCCTAAACTTTGCTGTAGCCCCAACACTAACCTGAACCTAAACCCAAGCCTAACCTTTAAGCCTACAGCTAAATCTAACCTATCCATAACCCGAAATCATAACCCTAACATGCACCCTAAAACTAAGCCCAGACCTAACACTTTCCCTAACTCTGATGCTAATCCTAGCCCTAGACATAGTCACAATCTGAAATCTAACCCTAAATTTAATCCCAGCCATAGCTCCAACTTACTCTTAGACTTAATGTTTGCCTTAGCTTTAGATATAGTCCTAGCTCTAGACCTAACATTAACTAACATGAAACCCATCCCTAACCCTAACCCTAACTCTAACACTAACCCCACTTTCAATCCTAAACCTAACTCTGAGCCAAACCCATAACCATAACCCATAATCCATTAACCTAACATTCATCCTAACACTATACCTAACCCAACAACAAAACCATACCCTAGCCAAAGTTATTACCCATTTCTAGCCCTAACTGTAAACCTAACCCTAATATTTTCCCTAACAAATATCCCAAATCCTAAACTTGACTGGATCACTAGCTCTAACACTAATCCTAGCCTTAACCCAAGTCGTACCCTTAATTGATACCCAAGCCTTAGCCCTGACTGCTGCTGTAACCATAACACTAAACTTAACCCAGGCCCTAGCTCTAGCCCCAGTCCTTACCTACCCTAAAACAAACCTTAAGATTTCACACAACATTGTACTGGTGTTAGAGTTAGGGTTAGGGTAAGGGCTATGATTAGGGGTACCACTAGGGTTAGAGATATGATTCAGTCTTGGGATACTATTTGTGTTATGATTAGGCTACGGTTAAGTTAGGGTTAGGGTTACAATTAGGGTTAGGGCTGGAACATGGGCTAGGGTTAGGACTAGTCCCTTGTTTAGGGGTTAGTGTTAGGGTTAGATACAGGGCTAGGGTTAGGACTAGAGTTAGACCTAGGACTAGGTTTAGGCTATTTGGGATTTAGGGTTAGTTTTAGGGTTAGTATTAGGCATAGGTAAGAATTAGGACTAGGGTTAGGGCTAGCATTAGGGCTAGTGGTAGGGTTAGGGTTAGAGATGGACTTTGGGCTACAGTTAGTGCTAGTGCTAGTTTTATGGCTAGGTTTAGGGTTAGATTTAGGGCAAGGGTTGGGACTATGACTATAGCTAGCACTAGTGCTAGTGATAGAGTTAGGATTAGAGTTAGGGCTAGGGCCTGCACTAGGTTTAGGGTTAGGGTTAGGACTAGAATTACGGTTATGGTTAGTTTTAGAGCTAGTGGTAGTTTTAGGGCAGGTGGTACAGCTAGGGCTAGGAGTAGGGCTTTGACTAGGTTTATCGTTAGGGTTATGGCTAGGTACAGATTTAAGACTAGTAGGGCTAGGGCCAGGGCCATATCTAGTGTCAGGCTTAGGTCTATGGCTTTGGTTAGGGCTAAGGTTAGGGATAGGGTTATGGATAGGGTTTGGGTTAGGTTTAAGGCTAGGACTAGGACTAGAGTTAGGGTTAATTTTAGGGTTAGTGTTAGGGTTAGCAATAGGGTTAGAGATATGGTTAGGTCTAAGGGCAGTGTTAGTGTTATGGTTAAGGCTGTAGTTAGGTTAGGGTTAGGGTTATGGCTCTGCCTTGGACTACGGTTAGGGTTAGTCCCTTGTTTAGGGCTGTATTTAGAGGTTAGTGTTAGGGTTAGAACTAGTATTAGGCCTAGGACTAGTTTTAGGGCTATTTGAGATTTAGGGTTAATTTTAGGGTTAGGATTTGGCATAGTGTAAAAATTTGGACTGGGGTTAGAGTTAGCATAAGGACTAAGGCAAGGGTTGGTGCTAGGATTAGGGTTACAGCTAGGAATATAGCTAGAGCTAGTGCTAGGGATTGAGTTAGGATTAGGGTTAGGGCTGGGCAAGGACTAGAGTTAGGGTTAGGGTTAGGACTAGAATTAGGGTTATGGTTAGGATTAGGTTTAGATTTAGTGTTCATGTTAGGTCAGGTGGTACAGCTAGGGCTAGGGCTATGGCTTCAACTAGGTTTAGGGTTAGGGTTAAGATTAGGGCTAGGTACAGAGTTAAAGCTAATGCTGGCAATAGGGTTAGGGCTAGGACCATGTCTAGTGTTAGGATTAGGTCTATGGCTATGGTTAGGGCTAAGGTTAAGAATAGGATTATGAATAGGTTTTGGGTTAGGTTTGCTGCTAGGACTAGAGTTACGGGTAATTTTAGGGTTAGGGTTAGGGTTAGGGTTAGAGCTAATGCTGGCAATAGGGTTAGGGCTAGGACCATGTCTAGTGTTAGGATTAGGTCTATGGCTATGGTTAGGGCTAAGGTTAAGAATAGGATTATGAATAGGTTTTGGGTTAGGTTTGCTGCTAGGACTAGAGTTAGGGGTAATTTTAGGGTTAGGGTTAGGGTTTGAGTTAGGGTTAGAATTAGGGCTTCGACTTAGAATTAGGGCTAGTCCCTTGTTTAGGGTTATATTTAGAGGTTGGTGTTAGGATTAGGTATAAAGTTAGGGTTAGAACTAGGGTTAGGCTTAGGACTAAGTTTAGGGATACTGAGATTTAGGGTTAGTTTTAGGGTTAGGCTTAGGTGTAGTGTAAGAACTAAGACTAGGGTTAGAGTTAGCATTAGGGCTAGGGTAAGGGCTAGTGCTAGGGATAGGGTTACTGCTAAGAAAATAGCTAGGGCTGGCGCTAGGAATAGAGTTAGGATTAAGGTTAGGGCTTGGACAAGTGCTTGTTTTAGGGTTAAGGTTAGGAATAAAATTAGGGTTAGGTTTAGAGTTAGTGTTAGTGTTAGGGTAGGTAGTACAGCTAGGGCTAGGGCTATGGCTTCAACTGTGTTTAATGGTTGGGTTAGGGTTATGGCTAGATACACAGTTAGGGCTAGTGCTGGCGATAGGGCTATGGCCATGTCTAGTGTTGGGCTTAGGTCTATGGCTATGGTTAAGGCTAATGTTAGGGATAGGGTTATGGATACAGTTTTGGTTAGGTTTACCTCTAGGTCTAAGACTAGAGTTAGGGTTAATATTAGGGTTAGGGTTAGGGTTAGGATTAGGGTTAATGATAGCATTAGGGTTAGGGCTAGACCTAAGACCAAGTTTTGTTCTAGGTTAGGGCTACAGTTAGTGTTAGAGTTAGAGCTAGAGCTATGTCTAGGGAAAGACTAAGTTTATGATTAGGTCTATGGTTATTGCTAGGATTAGAGCAATGGCTAGGTCTAGGTGTAAGGCTAAGGTTGGGGATAGGGATAGACTTGAGTTATGTTTATTGTTGGGGTTAGAGCTTGGGTTACGGTTAGGCCTAGGGCTTGGATTATTGCTATGGTTAGGGGTAGGGCTAGAGATAGATCTAGGAACAGGGCTAGATTTAGGGCCAGGACTAGTGATCAGTCTAAGTTTAGGCTACAGCTTGGGATAGGTTACATGTCATACAACCAATTGTTCCTTCCATTTCATTTCCATTGTACTGACTGCTTAGATAGAACTATAGTGTTTACCAAAGAAAAGCAAACAGTTACAAACTCAGGTTATATGTTATCTTTTTTGACATCTTGATTGACCTATTTTCCATGGCATTCCTCCTTAGAAGTTAATGGGAATGTGTGATACATAGGGCCGTTCTTCCTTTTATTTTCCCTTGTACTAAATGCCATAATAAAAATGTATACCAACAAAAATTAAACAGTTAAAACTCTTTAGATATGTCATATACGTTAACACATTGAATGACCTAGTTGGCATAGCTTTCTTCCTTAGAAGTGAAAAGGTGCATATAATTCACACAGCCCTTCCTTCCATTTCCTTTCCACTGCCTTCACATCTTCAGTAGCACTTTAGTGTTTACTAGGGAAAAGCAGTTACAAACTCAGATGATGTGTTATCTTCTTTAACATTTTTATTTTATTTTTGTTTTTTTGAGAGCGGGTCTCCCTGTAGCCTTGCACTCACAGAGGAACAAGCTATGTAGACCAGGCTGGCCTTGCACTCACAGATATCCACCTGCCTCTGCTTCCTGAGTGCTGCTGACATTATAGGCACGAACCAACGTGCTCAGCTTCCTTAACACATTTAATGACTTCCTTGGCAGAGCTTCTTCCTTAAAAGTGAAATGGAATGTGTGACACAGACTCACAACATCTTATTTAGTTACCATTTTACTCAATGATTAGTAGGAACCTAGAAATCACTAAGGAAAACACATTTACAAACAGAACCTAAACTTATCTCTAGCCCTAGCCCTAACCCTAGATCTAAACCTAGCCCTAAACCCAGCTCTATACCTAGACCTAAGTTGTGCTCTAGCCCTAACCATAGCGCTAAGACAAGCTCTAGTGCTAGCACTAACACTATCTGTACAATTAGAGCTAGCCCTGAACAGAACCCTAAAACTAATCCCATCCCTTGCATAGCCTTCAGCCTAGATGTAGCCCTTACCTACACCCTAAACCTAGACCTAAACCTAACCCCAGCCATAGCTCTTACCCTATCCCTAAACCTAACCATAACCCTACTTTTCATAGCTTCCTTTCTTAAAAGGGAAAAGGACGTGTGATACACAGAGACCTTTTTAAAACATTCCTTTGTAATTAATGCTACAATAGAACTATATTCTGTAACAATGAAAAGCAAACAATTACAAACACATGTGAAATGTCATCTTCTTTAACACCTTAAATGACCTACTTGGCATATCTTTCTTCCTTAGAAGTGAAAAGTAACCTGTTATACAGGCAGCCATTCCTTCCAATTCATTTCTATTGTACTGAATGCTTAGACCTATAGTGTTTACTAAGGAATGCCAAATAGTTACAGACTCAGGAAATTTTTCATCTTCTTTAACACCTTGAATGATCTTCTTGACACTTTCTTAATAGTGAAATGGAATTTGTGATACAGACAGCTGTTCCTTTGATTTCTTATAAATTATACTCAATGCTTAAAGAGAAGTGTAATCACTAAGGGTATGTAAACACTTACAAACTCAGGTGATTTTTCATCTTCTTAAAAACCTTGATAAAACTACTTAGAGTTTTTTTTTTTCATTTGAAGTTAAAAGTAACAAGTGATACCCACAGCCATTCCTTTGATTTTATTTCCATTCAGCACAAGGCTACCATAGAACTATAATGTGAACTAAGAAGACAGTTTCAACCTCAGGTGATATATCTTTAAAAGCAACTTGTTTGATCTACTTTTCAAAACTTCCTTTAAATGTGAAAAGAAACATGTGGTACACAGAGCCATTTCTTCCATTTCATTTCCATTGTACGAAAGCTATGATAAAACAGTAGTCTTTACAAAGGAAAAGCAAACAGTTACAAACATAGATAATATGTCATCTTCTTTAACATCTTGAACTATCTACTTGGCACAGCTTTGTTCATTAGAAGTGAAAAGGAACATGTGATACACACAACCATTCCCTCCATTCCATTTCTATTGTACTGAATGCTTAGGTAGAACTATAGTGTTTACTAAAGAAAGGTAAACAACTATAAACTCAAGTGTTTTGTCATCTTCTCTAACACCTTCAATGACCTAGTTGGCATAACTACCTTCCTTAATAGTGAAATGGATAGTGTGATACAGATAGATGTTCCATAGTTTTTTTATCCATTGTAATAAATGCTTAGATAGAATTGTAGTGATCACTAAGGAAAGTGAACAGTTACAAATGGAACCTAAACCTAGCACTTGCCCTAGGCATAAGTCGGGCCCTAGCCCTAATCCAACTCTTAGCCTTAGTTCTAACACTAGACCTAGCCCTACCACTAGGCCTAGACCTTGACCTGAACCTAAAGTTAACACTAAACTTAGCACTATCCCTAGACCTAGACCTGAACCTAACTTTAACCCTAACCCTAGCACTATCCCTTGCCTTAGCACTAGGCCTAGCTTTAACCCTAAACCTAACCTTAAGCCTAGCCCTAACCCTAGCCCTAACCCTAGCCCTAACCCTAGCCCTAACCCTAATCTTAGCCCGAGCTCTAGTCCTACCCTAAACCTAACCATAAACCTGTTCCTAAGCCTAGCACTAATCTTATTCCTAACTCTAGCCTTAACCATAGCCATAGCCCTAGACCTTACCCTAGACCTGATTCAAGACCTAGCCCTAGTCCTAACACTAGCCCTATCCCTATCCTTAGACCTACCCCTAAACCTAGTACTGACCCTGACCCTAACCATAACACTAGCCCTATTCCTAGCCCTTTCCATAGGCCTATACCTAGCCATAATGCTACTACTAAACCTAGACCTGAACCTAGCCCTGAACCTAGCCCTGACTGTAGCTCTAACTCCAGTCCTAATCCTAACCTTTATCTTAACACTAACCCTAAACTTGGCCATAACCCTCACTGTAAATCTAACCATAGCCCTAGACCAAGCCCTAGGCCTAACCCTAGGCATAGCCGTAACCCATCCTTGATTCTCAACCCTAACCATAGCACTAAACCAAACCATAACCCTAAGCCTAACCCCTAGCCCTAGCCCTAACACCAGCCCTAAACCTAGCCATAGGCCTAGTCCTAACCTTAACCCTAGCCCTAGCCCTAAGCCTGGGCCTAACCCTAGACATATTGCTTGCCCTTGCCCTAAACCTAGCTCTAACTTCAGCCTTATCCCTTACCCTAACCATAGACCTAATTGTACACCTAACCCTAACCATAGCCCTACTCTTAACCATAGTCTTTAACTCTAACCCTAGCCCTATTTGTAGACATAACCCTAGCCTTAGACTTAGCCATATCCCTAACCTTAGCCCTAGCCCCGATCCTATCCCTAAAACAAGCTCTAACCATAGCACTAGCATTATCCCTAAGCTTAGCCCTAGCCCTGATGTCAACCCTAACCCTACCCTAGCCCTAACCCTAAGCTTTAACACTAACACTAACCCTAAACTTAGCTCTAGCCCTAGCCCTAAACATAATTCAAACCCTAAGCCTAAACCTAACCCTAACAATAAGCCTATTCCTAGGCCTAGCTCTAACTCTAGACCTAACCTTTGCCATATCCCTAGGCCTAATCCTTGACCTAGTTCTAGCCTGAGCCCTAGACCTAGTTCTGGTCCTAGGACCAGTCATAAACTTAGACCTATCCCTAACTTTAACCCTTACCCTAACCCTAAACATAATCCTACTGAGCCATGACCTTAACTCTAACCCTAAACATAGCCCTCATTCTAGGGGCTAACCATAACACTAGCCCTAGGCCTAGACTTATCCCTAGCTCTAGTCCTAATGCCTAGGTTTAGTGCTCAGTTAAGGGGTTAGTGTTATGCTTATACTTAGGGTTAAGGATAGGGTTAGGGTTAGGGCCAGGCCTAGGACTAGGTTTAGGACTAGGTTAGTCTAGGGTTATTGCTGGGGTTAGCCTTAGGTTAGAATAAGGGCTAGGGGAAGGGCTATGTGTAACTTTAGGATTAGGGCTATAGCTAGTGCCAGGGTTATGCCTGGGTTTAGGGATAGGGCAAGGGATAGGGTTAGGTTTAGGGTGAAGGTTGTTAATATGTTTACAGTTGGGGTTAGGACCAGTATTAAGGCTAGGACTAAGGCTAGGGCTAGGTCTATTGTTAGGGGCCGGATTAGGGCTAAGATGGGTTAGGTTTAGGGTTATGTTTAGGGCTAGTGCTAAGACTAGGGATAGGGCTATGACCAGGGCCAGGACTAAGTTAAAGATTAAGCCTAGGCCGATGGCTGTGGTGAGGACTAGGTTAGGCCCGGAGTTAGTGTTAGATTAAGGATTAGGGTTAGGTTTAGTTAGGGATATGGCTAGGGAAATGTTTAGGATGAGGGCTAGAATAATTGCTAGGAATAGGGCTATAGCTAGGGCTAGGAGGAGACCTAGGGATAGGGATAGGGGGAATGCTAGGGTTAGAGTTAGTATTAGGGTAAGGGTTATGTCTATGGTTAAGGCTAGGGCTAAGTTTATGATTAGGGATAGGGTTATTGATAGATTTAGAGCTACAACTAGGGCTAGGAGGGAGCCTATGGCTAGTGATAGGGCTAGGGCCAGGCCTAGGTCTAGGGATAGGGTTAGGCTTAAGATTAGTTTAAGGTTTGGGTTATGGCTAGGGCTAGGACTTGGTTTAAAGCTAGTGCTAGGGCTAGGGCTATGGTCAGGGCTAGAGTTAGGGTTATTATTTGTATTAGGTGTATGGTTAGGGTTAGGGCTAGGCCTAGGAGTAGGAATAGGGCTAGGTTAGGCCTAGGATTAGCATTACGGTTACACATAAGTTTAGGATTGCAATTAGGGTTAGGCCTTGGCTAGGACTGGTTTTAGGGTTATGATTAGGGCTAGAGTTATTGCTAGGGACAGACTATTGCCAAGGCAATGAGTAGGCCTAAGGATAAGGATAGAGCTTGCATTAGGGTTAGGGTGAATGTTGAACTAGAGTAGGGCCAGCTCCTAGGTTTAGGGCTAGATTTAGAGGTTAATGCTAGGGTTAGGGTTAGGATTAGGGTTAGGGTAAGGGATAGTGTTAGGGTTAGGTCTAGACTTAGTAGTAGGTTTAGGGCTAGATTAGGCCTAGAATTAATATTAGGGTGAGGCTCAAATATAGGGTTAGAGTTAGTGCAAGGACTAGGAGTAAGTTTAGGGCTTGGTTAGGCTTACGGTTAATGTTAAGGTTAGGCTTCAGTTTAGGGTTAGTGTGAGGGCTAGGGCTAGTGTTAGGGCTAGACCTAGGTCTAGGTTTAAGGTTAAAGTCAGAGTTATTACTAAGTTTAGGGCTGTATCAATGGCTAGGAATAGGCTTATGTTTAGGGATAGGGATAGGGTAAGGGTTAGGATTAGGTTAGGGTTAGGGTTAGGGTTAAGGTTAGAGTTAGGTCAATGGCTAGGGATACAACTTGGTTTAAGGCTCTTGCAAGGGTTAGGGCAAGGGCTAGGTCTGTGCATGGGATTAGGCCTGTGGCTTTGTCTATAGTTAGAGCTAGGTTTAGATCACTACAGGTCTAGTTACTATTCACTATGAAGAAAACAAAATGGCAGTAATGACTTTCTATATCGTATCTTCCTTTCAAATTACATATAAGAGTGCTGTGGAAAGTTGACCAATGAAGGTTTTAAGAAAAAGGCATATCACCTAAGTTTGCAGTTGCTTGTGTTCCCTTAGTAAGCAATATAGGTCTAGCTATGAATTAACTACAATAAAAACAAAATGGAAGAAATTACTTTCTATATAACATGTTCCTTTCATCTTGTAATAGCAGTGTGGAAAGTGGGTCACTGAAGGTGTTTAAGAAAAAGGAATATCACCTCAGTTTGTAACTGCTTGGGTGTCCTTAGTAACACTATCAGATGGATGGAATGGCTTTCTATATATCACTCATTCCTTTCATCTTCTAAGGCAGAATGTTGTATTATGTAGGTCAATCAAGGTGCTAAAGAAAATAACATATCACCTGAGTTTGCAACTCTTCGCTTTTCCTCAGCAAACACTATCAGTCTAGCTATGTATTCACTACAGCAAAAACAAAATGGAACCGATGGCTTTTTACATTTCAAGTTCCTTTCAAATTGTTTGTAAGAACTCTGGAAAATTGGTCAATGATGGCTTTAAAGCAAATGACATAGCAACTGTGTTTGCAACTGCTTTCATTCTCTTAGCAACAATATGAAACAGAAGTAATGACTTTCTATATCACATGTTCCTTTCAACTTGTATGTAAGAGTGCTGTGGAAAGTTGGTCAATGAAGGTGTTAAAGGAAATGATATAGTACCTGAGATTGCAACAGCTTGCTTTCCCTTAGTAAATACTGTAGGTCTTGCTATGTAGTCACTACAATGAAAATGAAATGGAAATACTGGCTTTCTATGTCACATGTTCCTTTCAAATTGTATGTAAGAGCATTATGGGAAGTTGATCAATGAAAGTGTTAAAGAAAATGACATATCACCTGTGTTTGCAACTGCCTGTATGCTTTTACAAAACTAGGAAATGGAAAGAATGACTCAATATCACATATTTTTTCATCTTCTAAGTCAGAATGCTGTATTATGTAGGTCAATCAAGGTGTTAAAGAAAATGACATATCAATTGAGTTTGCAGCTGCTTGCGTTGCCTTAACAAATACTATAGTTTCAGATAATATTCATTTAAATGGAAATTAAGTGTTAGGAACTGTTTTCTGTATCACATGTTCCTTTCATTTTCTGAGGAAGAATGCTGAGTTGTGTATGTCACTGAAGGTGTTTAAGATGTATCACCTCAGTTTGCAACTGCTTGCATGTCCTTAGTAACACTATGAAATGGAAGAAATGGATTTCTATATCACATGTTCCTTTCATCTTCTAAGGCAGAATGCTGTATTATGTAGGCCAATCAAAGTGCTAAAGATAATGACATATCTCCTGAATTTTCATCTGCTTGCATTCCCTCAGGAAACACTATAGGTCTATCCATATATTCACTACAACAAAAATGAAATGTAAGAAACGGCTTTCTATATCACACGTTCATTTCAACTTGTATGTATGAGCGCTGTGGAAAGTTGGACAATTAATGTTAAAGCAAAAGACATAGTATCTGAGGTTGTAATTGCTTTCATTCCCTCAGAAAACACTGTAGGTCTAACTAAGTAATCAATAGAAGGAAACAAAATGCCAGTGATGGCTTAATATAGCACACATTCCTTTTAAATTGTATGTAAGGGCTCTGTGGGAAGTTTGTCAATGAAGGTGTTAAATCAAAAGACCAAGTACCTGAGGTTGCAACTGCTTGCCTTGCCTTAGCAAACACTATAGTTCTATCTTTGTATTTAGTACAATGGAAATGAAATGGAAGGAATGGCTTTCTGTATCACACATTCCTTTCATGCTCTCAGGACCAACCCTGTGATATGTAGCTCAATGAAGTTGGTAAACAAATAACATATCACCTGTGTTTGCAACTGCTTTCTTTGCCTTATCAAACATTATAGGCCTAGCTATGTATTCATTACAATGAAAACAAAATGGTAGTTATGGCTTTCTACATAACACATTCCTATCAACTTATATGTAAAAGTGCTGTGGAAGATTGGTCAATATATGTGTTAAAGCAAATGACATAGTACCTGAGGTTGTAACTGCTTTTACATGGGCCCACACAGTTGTAAATTCTAAGTAGTCTGGGCTGGACTGGACTAGGTATCCAGTAGATGTGTCCACTCACCTGTAGTTGCTATGAGGCTGGGATGGCCTGGGCTGGGCATCCCTGTAGATCGGCCCACAAAACTATAGTTGCTAGTATCTGGGCTGGGATGGACTGGGTTGGAAATGCATGTAGTTCTGCCTACAACCCTGTAGTTGCTAATGGGATGTGTAGGTTTGGCTTGGTTGGGCTGGGTATCCAATTAGATGTGAATATACACACTTGTAGTTACTAGGTATGAACCTTTGCTGTGTTGAGATTTCCTGAGAATCCGTAGACATATGGGAACAACCAGTAATTACTAAAGTGCGAAGCAGTGTTGAGCTTGGCTGGGATGGACATCCATGTACATATGCCCACACAGCTGTAACAAGTGTCTGGGCTGGACAGGGCTGTGTATCCATATATATGTGGCCACATAACTGTAGTTGCTAAGGAGCTGGGCTGGCCAGGGCTGGGCATCCTTGTAGATGGGCCCCCACAACTGTAGTTGCTAAGAATGTAGGGTGGGAAGGACTAGGTTGGAAATCCATGTAGATGTGCACAGGACCCTTGTAGTTTCTATGGGGATGTATTGGCTGGGCTACACATGGCTTAGTATCCAGTAGATGTGAAAACACATATACTTGCTAAGGTGCTAAGCTGTGTTGTGCTGTGCTTTCCTAGGCATCTATCTAGATATGCCTACAACAAGTAGTTACTAAAGTACTGAGCTGTGATGGGCTTGGCTGGGCTGGATATCCTTATAGATGTGCTCACATACATGCAATGGCTAGGGTCTTGGCTGGACTGGGCTGGACATCCACATAGATTTGCTCACACTTCAGAAGTTGTTAAGGGACTGGGCTGGCCTGGGCTTGCCATCCATTTATTTTTGCCCTCACACCAATAGTTGCTAAGTGACTGGGCTGTCCTGTGGTAGGGATCCATGTAGTTGTGTCCAAAATCCTGTAGTTGCTAAGGAGCTTGGCATGCTTAGATTAGGCATCCTTGTAGATGTGCCCACACACCTGTATTTGCTAAAGGAATTGGCTGGCCTGAGCTGCCCCTCCTTGTAGATGGATCCACAGAAATGTAATTGCTAATGGTCTGGACTGGTCTGGTCTGGGCATCCATGTAGATGTGGCCACAGAAATGTAGATGATAATGGTCTTGGTTGGGATGGACAGGGCTCTAAATCCATGTAGATGTTACCAGACACATGTAATTGCTAAAGGGCTGGGCTTTCTGGGTCTGGGCATCCATAGAGTTATGTCAGTAGTTGGTAAGATGTTGGTTACATCAGTAGTTGGTAAGAGGTTGGTTTCACTTGTGCTGCGTGTTCTTGTAGATGGGCACACACAGCTATAGTTGCTAAGGCTCTGGGCTGGATGGAAGGGCTGGAAATCCATACAGATATGACCACAACCTTATACTTGCTTATCAGCTGAGTGGGCTTGGCTGGGTTGAGCTGCATGTAGAAGTTGATGTGAAGACACCTCTGTTGCTGCCAAGGTCCTGGCCTGTGCTGTGCTGAGATATCATGGGAATCCATCTAGATATGCCCCCATACTCTAGTTACTAAAGTGCTGGGCTGTGCTGGTCTTGGCTGCTCAGTGCATCCTTGTAGATGTGCCCACACACCTGTACCTGTTAAGGGGCTAGTCTGGACTGGGAATGGCATTAATGTAGATGTGTCCACACACATGTAGGTGCTAAGGGGCTGGCCTGGCCTGGGCTGGACATCATCCCTGTAGCTAGGCCTACACAACTGCCATTGCTAGAGTTTGGTTTGGGATGTACTGGGCTGGAAATTTATATACATGTACCTAAAACACTGTAGTTGCTAAAGGGGTATGTAGGTTGGGCTGGGTTGGGCTGAGTATCCAGGCAGATGTGAAGATACACCTGTAATTGGTAAAGTGCTAACCTGTGCTGTGCTAAGAATTCCTTTGAATCCATACACATATGATACATATGTGTACAACCTGTAGTTGCTAAGGTCCTGGGCTGTGTTGGGCTTGGCTGGGATGGACATCCATGTAAAAGTGCCCATATACCTGTAGTTTTTAAGGGGCTCTTCTGGCCTTGTTGGGCATCCACGTAGATGTGCCCATATACCTGTAGTTGCTAAGGGCCTGTGCTGGCCTGGGCTGAGCATCCGTGTATATGTACACTCCTGTACTTGCAAAGGGTCTGAGCTATCCTGTCCTGCCCATGCTTATAGGTGTGCCCACATACCTGTAATTGCAAAGGTGCCTGGCTGTCCTAGGCTTGGCATCCCTGTAAATGTGCCCACACACTGGTAGTTGCTAAGGGTCTGGGCTGGCCTGGCCTGGAATTCCATGTAGATGTGCCCACAGACTTTTACTTGCTAAATTGCTGGGA
The DNA here is from genome assembly GCF_000622305.1 of Nannospalax galili. NCBI lineage: Eukaryota > Metazoa > Chordata > Mammalia > Rodentia > Spalacidae > Nannospalax > Nannospalax galili. The sequence continues at coordinate 1,412,123 of NW_008333781.1, forward strand.
TGGCCTGGGCTGTGCATCCATGCAGAATTGCCCACACAACTGTAGTTATAAGTGACTGGGCTGGCCTGGGCTTGGCATCCTTGTAGATGGGCCCACAGAACTGTAAATGATAATGGTCTCGGCTGGGATGGACAGGGCTTTAAATCCATATAGATGTTGCCCCAACCTTGTAGTTGGTAAGGGGGTTTTTAGACTGGGCACAGAGCTGGAGATGCAAGCTGATGTAAAAACACAGTTGCAACTGCTAAGGTGCATGGCTGTGCTGGGTTGAGATTTCATGGGAACCCATCTAGATATGCCCACAACCTGTACTTACTATGGAGCTGGTCTGTGTTGGGTTTAGGCGGACTGCACATTCTTGTAGATGTTCCCACACAACTGCAGTTGCTACGGTTCTGTTTTGGGATAGACTCATCCGGAAACCCATGTAGATGTGCCTACAACCCTGTAGTTGCTAACAGGGTGTGTAGGCTGTTCTGGTTAGGCTGGGTACCTAAGCAGATGTGAAGACATACCTGTAGTTGCTAAGGTGCTGGGATGTACTCCGATGAGATTTGCTTAGAATCTGTCAATATATGCCCATAACCTGTAGTTACTATGGTGCTGGGGTATGTTGGGTTTGGCTAGCTGGATATACTTGTACATATGCCCACACACCTGTAATTGCTAAGATTCTGGGTTGTACTGAGCTGGCCATCCATGTAGATATGTACACATACATGTAGATGCTAAGGGGCTGGGCTGGCCTGGACTGTGCATCCATGTAGGTGTGCCTACACATCTGTACTTGCTAATGGGCTGGACTTGTTTGTGTTGGGCATCCCTGCAGTTGGACATACACTACTGTTGTTGCTAAAGGTCTGGATTGGGATGGACTGAGCTGGAAATACAGGTAAATGTGCCCGTAACACTGTACTTGCTAAATGGGTGTGTATGCTGGGCTGAGCTGGGCTGGGTATCCAAATATATGTGAAGACACACTTGTAGTTGCTAAGGTGCAGAGCTGTACTGTGCTGAGATTTGCTGTGAATCCATCTAGATATGCCTACAACCTGAAGTTACTAAGGTGGTGGGCTGTGCGCAGCTTATCTGGCTGGTTATCTTGTGGATGTGTCCACAAGACCTCTAGTTGCTTAGGGACTGGGCTGGCCTGGGCTTGGTATCCATTCATTTGTACCCTCACACCAATAGTTGCTAAGTGGCTGGGCTGGCATGGGTTTGGGATCCATGTAGATGTGCCCACACACCTGTTGTTGCTAAGTTGCTGTATAGGCTGGGTTGGGTTGGACTAGGTCTGTTTCCAAGTAGATGTGAAGAAACACCTGTAGTTGCTAAGGTACTAGGCTTCAATGTGCTGAATTTTGCTGGGAATACATCTAGCTATTCCAATAAACTATATTTACTAAGGTGCTGGCAGTGATGGGCGTGGTTGGGTTGGACATCCTTGTTGATGTTTCCACATACCTGTAGTTGCTAAGGGTCTGGATTGGACTGGGCTGGGAATACATGTAGATGTGGCAACACACATGTAGTTGCTAAAGGGCTGGACTGTCCTCATCTGAGCATCCATAGATTGGTGCCCTCAAATCTGTAGTTGGTAAGGGACTGGTTTGGCTGGGCTTGTCCTCCTTGCAGGCTGGCACACAAACCTCGTGTCAAAGACTCTGGGCTGGGATGAACTGGGCTGGAAATTCATGTAGCTATGACCACAACCCTCTAGTGGCTTATCAGGTATGTAGACTTACCTAGGCTGTGCTGTTTATCGAAATAGATGTGAAGACACCTCTGTAGTTGCTATAGTGCTGGACCGTGCTGTGCTGAGATTTGGTAGGAATCCATCTAGATATGCTGACAACCCATAATTACTAGGTTGCTGAGCTGTGATATGCTTGGCTTTGCTGGACATCCTTGTAGATGTGCCCACAGACCCACAGTTGCTAAGGGGCTCTTCTGGCCTTGGCTGGGCATTCATGTATATGTACCCACACAACTGTACTTGCAAAGGGTCTGAGCTAGCTGGGATGGACATCCTTGTAGATGTGACCACACACCTGTCATTCCTAATGTTCCTGGCTGGCCTAGGCTTGGCATTGATGTAGACCACACACCCATAGTTCCTAAGTTCTGGGATGGCCTGGGCTAGACATCCATGTAGATGTGCCCACAGACCTGTAGTTCTTACATTGCTGGGATGACCTGGCCTGGACATCCATGTAGAATTTCCCATACAACTATAGTTGTAAGTGACTAGGCTGGCTTGGGCTTGGCATCCTTGTAGATGGGCCTACAGAACTGTAGTTGCTAAGGATCCAGGTTAGGATAGACTGGGCTGTAAATGTTCCCAGACCCCTGTAGGTCCTAAAGGGGTGTGTAGGCTGGGCTGAGATGGATATCTAAGTAGATGTGGAAACACAGTTGTAATTGTTAATGTGTAGAGCTTTGCTGGGCTGAGATTTGCTGGGAATCCATCTAGATATGCCCATAACCTGTAGTTACTAAGCAGCTGGCCTGTGCTGGGATTAAGTGGTCTGTACATCCTTACTCATTTTCCCACATACCTTTAATTGCTAAGGCTCTGGGCTGGACAGGATTGGTCAACCATGTAGATGTGTTCACACACCTGTAGATGCTAATTGGGCTGGGCTGGCCTGGGCTGGACATCCATGTAGATGTGTCCACACACCTGTAGTTCCTAAGGGGCTGGGCTGAGATGGAATGTGCTGGAAATCCATGTAGATGTGCCCACAATGATCTACTTGCTAAAGTTGTGCTGGTATGTGCTGGGCATCCATTTAAATGTGCCCACAACTGTGTAGTTGCTAATGGCATATGTAGGCTAGTCTGAGCTAGGCTGGGTATCCAAGTAGACGCGAAGACACACCTGTAGTTGCTAAGGTGCTGGGATGTACTCTGATGAGATTTGCTGGGAATCTGTCAACATATGCCCATAACCTGTGGTTACTAGGGTGCTGGACTTTATTGGGCTTGTCTGGGCTGGGCATCTTTTACATGTGCCTATAATTTCTATGCTTCTGGGTTGGACTGGGCTGAGCATCGATGTGGATGTGCCTACATACCTGTAATTCCTATGGGGCTGGGCTTGGCTGGACATCCATGTAAAGGTGCCCACACACCTTTACTTTCTAAGTGGCTCCATTGGCCTGGACTGTACATGCATGCAGATGTGCCTACAACCATGTAGGGTATGTAGCCTGGTCTGGGCTGGACTGGGTATCCAAATAGATGTGAAAACACACCTGTGGCTGTGCTGGCTTGCCTGGGCTGGACATTCATGTAGATGTACCCACAACCTAACAGGGTGTGTAGGCTGGTCTGGGTGGGGCTGGGTATCAAAGCATATGTGAAGGCATATCTAAGGTGCTCAACTGTTCTCTGTTCAAATTTGGAGGCAATCCATCTATATATGTCCACATCCTTTTGTTACTAAGGAGCTGGGCTGTGCTGTGCTCACCTGTGTTGGACATCCTTTTAGATATGTCCATGCACCTGTAATTGCTAAGGGTCTCGGCTGTACTGGTCTGGACGTCCATGTAGATGTGCCAACACACTTGTAGTTGCTAAGGGGATGGGCTGGCACGGGCTGAGCATCAGGTAAATTTGCCCACACACATCTACTTGCTACATGTCTGGGCTGGCCCAGGCTTGGCATCCATATAGTTGTGCTCACATACCTGTAGTTGCTAAGGGGCTGGGCATCAATGTAGGTGTGCCTACACTCCTGTAGTTGATAAGTGTTTGGGTTGGCCTGGACTGGCCATTCTTATAGATGGACCCACACTAATGTAGTTTCTAAGTGTCTGGACTAGGATGGACTGGGTATAGATCTGCCCACAAACCTGTTGTTGCTAATGGGGTTTCCAGGCTGAACTGAAAAGGCTAGATAGGTGCTTTGGTATTGGTGTGTGCTATACAGAGTTTTCCTGGAATTCCATCTAGATTTGCCCATTTTCTGTAGTTACTAAGATGCTGGGCATTGCTGGGATTCACTGGGCTGGATACCCTTGTAGATGTGCCAACACACCTGTAATTGCAAAGATTCTGCCCTGGACTGGGCTAGGCATCCATGTAGATGTGCCTACCCACCTGTTGTTGGGAAGGGGATGGGCTATACCATCCTTGGCATCCATATAGATGAGCCCACATACCTGTAGTTGCTAAGGTGTTGGAGCAGCAAGGCCTGGGCATCCATATAGATGTACCCACACACCTGTGTTGTTAAAGGGCTGAGCTAGCCTGGGCTGGACATCTATGTAGATGTTCCCAGCCACCTGTAGCTGCTATATGGATGTCCTGACCTGGGCTGGGCATCAGGAAGCCATGCCCACACACCTGTAGTTGCTAAGGGGCTGGGCTGGACTGACCTGGGCTGGGCATCAATGTAGATGTGCCCACACATATCTACTTGCTAAACTGCTGGGTTGGCATGTGCTGAGCATCCTTCTATATAGGCCCACACAACTGTAGTTGCTAAGGGACTGGGCTGGGATGGCATTGCATGGAAATCTTTGTAGATGTCCCCACAATCCTGTAGTTGCTAAGGGGATGTGTAGGCTCTTCTGTCTTGGGCTGTGTATCTAAGTATTTGTGAAGACACACCTGTAGTTGCTAAAGTGCTGGGCTGTGCTATGTTGAGATTTGCTGAGAATCCATCTAGATATGCCCACAACTTCCACTTACCCACATGCTGGACTGGGCTGGGTTTGACAGGGTTGCAAATCCTTGTGGATGTGTCCAACACACCTCTTGTTGCTAAGGTTCCTGGCTGGACTGGGTTTGGCATACATATAGATATGCCCACACACCCGTAGTTGCTAAGTGGTTGAGCTATCCTGGTCTGAAGCATCCATGTAGATGTTACCACAGACCTGTAGTTGCTAATTTGCTGGGATGGCCTGGGATGGGCATCCGTGTTGACTTGCCATCATACCTGTAGTTGGAAAAGGCTGGGTTGGCCTGACCTGAGCATCCTTGTAGATGAACTCACACACCTTGTAGAGAGGCTAAGGGGCTAGACTGGCATGGGCTGGGCATTCACGTAGCTGGGTCCACACAACTGTTGTTGCTAAGCATCTAGGCTGGGCTGGATTGGGCTGGAAATCCATGTATTTGTGCCCAGAGCCCTGTAGTTTCTAAGGGTGTGTGTATGCTGGGTTGGGCTGGGCTGGGTATCCAAATACATGTGAAGAAACACCTGTAGAAGCTAAGGTACTGGGCTGTACTATGGTGAAATTTGTTGGAAATCCATCAGTATATGTCAATAACCTGTGGTTACTAAGGAGCTAATCTGTACTGGGATTGACTTGGCTGGATATTCCTGTAGATGTACCAAAACCCTTGTAATGGGAGAGATCTAGGATGGGCTATGTTGGGCCCCCATGTAGATGTGCCCACGCACCTGTAGTTGCTAAGGGGCTGGGCTAGCCTGGGTTTGGTATACATAGATGTGACCAGACCTGCAGTTGCTAAGGGGCTGGGTTGGCCTGGTTTGGGCATCCTTATAGATGGACACACAAAACTTGGGTTGCTTAGGTTCTGGGCTAGGATGGATTGGGCTGGAATACTAGTAAATGTGCCCACTAGCTTGTAGTTGCTAAGGGGCTATATAGACCGGGTTGGGCTACTCTGGCTCTTGTATGCATTAGTCACCCTATGGGGGCCTCGTCCCTTGAAAGTGAGACCCAAAGGCACAGGGCCTGGCCATGGGACTTGAGTGGTTTTGAAGCAAGTCAAGTTTATTTTAAAAAATTCAGTAGGTTTTTATACAATACAAGGAACTGGCAGTCACGTGGGGTTTGGCAGTCACATACAAAGAATTACAGCACAATTAGACAAGAAGCAGGACATACTGCTTTTACCTGGCACCAGCTAAGGGCTGTTTGTAAAGTATGTTTGAAATTTTAATCAGGGTTACCAGTGCATATCTGGAAATTTATTGTCCACAGTTTTTTCTTTCTTACCACAAAAAGCATAGCAAACGTTTAGATTTTAGCCCAGGAGTAAACTTTTAACTTGCCATATTCTTTTAGGTAGTGAGAGCTGAGAGTGATTTTTTCAGAACAAGGATGTGGGCTAAGGGCTATTGACCAAGATGCTTTTCCTCAGATCAAGAAACTTAAACTTAAAAAAAAAATTTTACTGAGAATTTAATACATGCATATAAGGTGTTTTGATCAAATCCATGCCTGATACCTCCCATTCAATACCTCCCATATCTCCCCATCACATTTTTCTGACAACTTCGTGTTTTCTTTCTTTTTCTTTCTTTCTTTCTTTCTTTCTTTCTTTCTTTCTTTCTTTCTTTCTTTCTTTCTTTCTTTCTTTCTTTCTTTCTTTCTTTCTTTCTTTCTTTCTTTCTTTCTTTCTTTCTTTCTTTCTTTCTTTCTTTCTTTCTTTCTTTCTTTCTTTCTTTCTTTCTTTCTTTCTTTCTTTCTTTCTTTCTTTCTTTCTTTCTTTCTTTCTCCTTCCTTCCTTCCTTTCTTTTTAATTGGGCTTTTCGCTACTCTAACACTGCCCCCATTGAAGAGGTAACCCTAAAACCTTTTAGGGATTAGATAAGCACTCCCAAATACTTTTGACATTTTTGGCCTTTGGAACAGAGTATGTTGCTAAGAGGCCCAAGGACATTTTGACTTTTAGCCAAGAAAGTGGCTACTTTTCTTTTGGAGTCTTTTTTAACCTAACTGCCTAGTCAATTCCTACCTCCTAGTCTTATCACACGATCCTCCGAAGAGGTTACCTAAAGTACGGATAGGAAATTGGGATGCAGACCACTCTGGCCTCTTCCATGCTGAACAGGGATGCTGGGTGAGGCAACTGGAGTACCCCTTCAGTAGGTCTATCTAAAAGACTCCCAAATTGCATAACTCTTATCTAGAGGGAGAAAAGAAGGTCCTTAACTGGTGAATAGGGGCAATGAAGGAGCAGTAAACACAGAACAGGGCAAATTTCAAATGTTCATATCAGAGTCCATTGGGATTTCTTGATGACAGCTTCCAAAAGCATCATTGTATTGGGTTTCTCCTCATTTTTCTTTTGTCTTCCAAGAATGAAGTCAACAGTGGAGAGTGATGAACTCAGGATTTGTTTTCAAGCACTTTGATAGCTGTTGGTGTGGCTAGAATCCATGACAGTTCCCTCTCAAAGGCCTCTAGATAGGGGGAGAAAACAAATTTAGCCATCATTTTAGACAATAGCTGGTTATCTCCCTTAGCTACAGGTGGGCACTACAGTATTGCAGACCAGGATTTGAAGTTTTGCATCTGAGCAGCACTTTCTGCTTAGAAACAAAATGATCAATGAGAAATAATTGTCTAAATATCATTCTATATGGACTTAAGCCTAATGTCTGGGAAGTGTAATCCCTTGAACTCTTAAAGAAATATACTGATCACTTTAATCTTTGGTTATACTTTCCTTTTGGGTGTTTAAGACCATATAGTTGACCCAAATAAACCAAATTTTTTATTGTATCTTTATATTTTTTAAACTTTATTGAGAATTTCATGCATGCTTATGAGGTGTTTTGATCAAATCCAAGCCCACTCTCTCGCCTCCAACACCTCCCATATCTCCCCATCGCTTTTTTCTGACAACTTCATTTTCTTTCTTTCTTTCTTTCTTTCTTTCTTTCTTTCTTTCTTTCTTTCTTTCTTTCTTTCTTTCCCTTTCTTTCTTTCTCTCTCTCTTTCTCTTTCTTCCTCTCTCTCTTTCTTTCTTTCTTTCTTTTGTTCTAATGGGATTTTTTTCTACTCTAACATTCCCTCTTCTGAAGAGGTAACCCTAAAATCTTTTAGGAATTAGATAAGTGCTCCCAAATACTTTTGACATTTTTGGCCTTTGGAGCAGAGTGTATTGCTAAGAGGCCCAAGGACATTTTGACATTCAGCTAAGAAACTGGCTACTTTTCTTTGGAGTCTTTTTACCCTAACTGCCTAGCCAATTCCAACCTTCTACTCTTATCACACATTCTCTGAAGAGATGACCCAAATTGCCAATAGGGAATTGGGTCCCAGACCACTCTGATTTCTTCCAAGCTGAACAGTGAGGCTGACTGAGGCAACTGGAGTACTCCTTCACTGGGTCTATTTAAAAGACTCCCAAATTGCATAACTCTTATCTGTTTAGAGAAAAGAAGATCCTTGATTGGTAAATAGGGGATGTGAAGGAGAAGTAAAGGCAAGAGTAGTTAGCATTACAAGTTCTAGACAGGGAACCAGAAAAATGTTAGAACAGGGAAAATTTGAAATGTTGATATCAGAGTCCATTGGGATTTCTTGACAAGAGTTGCATAAGCATCCCTATGTTGGTAAATAGGGGATGTGAAGGAGAAGTAAAGGCAAGAGTAGTTAGCATTACAAGTTCTAGACAGGGAACCAGAAAAATGTTAGAACAGGGAAAATTTGAAATGTTGATATCAGAGTCCATTGGGATTTCTTGACAAGAGTTGCATAAGCATCCCTCTGTTGGGTTCCTCCTAATTTTTCTTTTGTCTTCCAAGGCTGGACTCAGCAATGGAGCATGATGGACTCCGAATTTGTTTTCAAGCAGTTTGATAGCTGTTGGTGTGGCTTGAATCAATATCAGCTCCCTCTCAAAGGCTTCTAGATACGAGTAGAAAACAAATTTAGCCATCATTTTAGAACAGTAGTGGGTTAATCTCCCTTAGCTACATGTGTAGGCTACAGTATTCCAGGCCAAGATTTGAAGTCTTACATCTGAGCAGCATTTTCTGCTTAGAAACAAAATCATCAATGAGAAATAATTGTCTAAATAACGTTTTATATGGACTTAAGCCTAATGTCTGGGAAGTGCAAACCTTGAACTGTTAAAAAAATACTGATCACTTTAATCTTTGGTTATACTTTCCTTTTGGGTGTTTAAGACCTTATATTTGGCCCAGAGAAACTAATTTATATTTACTCTTCAGGTTGTTGGAGGATCTGTTCCTTATGGGTCACATGGGTTTGGGTGGAGCCCTGGCTCCTTTTTTTTACCAGTTCCATCTATGTGAAGATAAGACAAAGGTCCTGCTCAACTGTGGCTGGTTTCACTTGAAAGTTTGGGCAAAAACCAAACGTTCTTAGATAAACCTCGACTAATATATTTTGTTGCTTAAACCAGTTGACTAAACTATGATCTTAGAAATTTTAAGATTATGTGTATATTATTTTTGTCTCATCATTTATATATCATAGCAAACCTACACAGAACCTCATCACTTGGTTAGGAAGGAGCTTAAACTTTTGACCCTGCCATTTTTCTCCTCCTAGTCCTGTAATGTTCACCAAGACAGGGATTTGCAGTCACTGTATTCAGTGTCTCTCCCTTCAGCAGAGATCTTAGCATGGACTTTAAAATTATCAGGAGCATCTCACCCGAGCTCATGCCATCCTGGATTCCTGTATATCCTCCCTTTCTGTTTTAAAAGAATAAGAAGGAGTTGGTCATAGGGGTCACAGTGTTATTAACTAAAACTATAATACCTCACAGATCTATTGGTGTTCCCACAAGAAGAAGTTGCCAATCAATACTTGGCCCAAAACTGGAGTAAGCCATTGGAGCCACTTTGGCCAAGGTATAGAGAATTCAGGTGTCTTATTGATTTCTTTTTTCATATCATTAATTTGTTGATCTATAGTATGTGAAAAATCAGACAAATTAAAACAACTCATTCCTGGAAATTGTTTACATCCCATGTGATTTTTTTAAACAGTAAATAATCTATAGTAGCTCTATTTTGTAACACAGCAGTTCTTAGTTCTCCCATTTCCTGATTAATTTCCCCTAGTATTTTCGAAGTTATATTTGCCGTGTCACTATATATACAAGCAAGTTTAGATATTTCCTTTTGTAACCCAGTTACCAAGCCAGGTATCAATTAGAAGGTCCTTTTAAGATCTTTCAGAGGATTAAGTTAGAAAACGTGACACAGCTTCTCCTTGGGGGACCAGAAAGAGCTTTGAAAGCTGGGCTGGTGTTGTGGAAAATCTTGTGACTGATTTTGCCTTTTGCCTTACATACCTATCATGCTGGAATGCATTGCTTCCTGTTTAGAAACTGAAACTTATCATGCTAATAGGGCATCTGGCCTGCTAGAGTGTAATAGGATACTAGTTTGCCATGCTAATAGGGATCCCATGTGCTGTGTTATGATTTGACTATTACCCTTATATAAGCCCATACTTTCTTGCAGTAAGGCAGATCTGTGTCACTGAACCTGGTCTCCTGCGCCTGAATGTGGCAACGCTGGTGCAGACTCCTCACCAGACCTGGGGTCCGTACCGGACAACTGATTGGAGGAACTGAGAGAGCAGGAGAGCAGCCACAGCCGGCGACCACACCTGGTGCCTAAATGTGGGGCTGGGATCCCCTCCCCACAGAGCTGTAACACTCTGAGCTGTAACACCTTGGGCTCCCGATGCCCCCTTTCTAGGTGCTCTTCGCGTGGTTGCTCACTGTTTTCATTTTGTTCTGCTTTTTCTTCTGGCTCGCAATCTTCGTCTCGTTGAATGGTTCCTGAGTCCCTTTGGGTACATCTTGCAGGGTGAGCGACCTCCGATATGGGGAATAGTCACCCAGCTGCTGTCAGCCCCTGCACTGCTGTACTGGTTTCTCTTCTCAGGAGTAGGCAAATTAGGGTAACAGAAAAGGATGTAACTAAGGTTTTAGATGAAGTACTAGCTCTTGCCCCCTGGTTTACAGATTCTTTTTGCTGGGATCCCAAACAATGGGCTTGCATTTTATTTCTGGCCCAGCATAGAGAAGTCAGGGAGGGACACCCACAGTCTAGGCTGTTCTACCCCTTTGTGACTGCCATTCTGGCCTCCCTTCAGGGAGTTCCCCCCAAAGCCCCTGAACAGGGTAATTTCCTATTAAAGGAGATAGATGAGCAAATACAACAACAGGATTCTGGGGATGGCCTGTCCCAGGCATTTCCAGTTAAAACAAAACTAACAGATTCTTGTTCTGATGAAACTATGACTGTTAATGATGATATAAAAAATGAGGAATTGGGGTTTGAGAGCTCCCCTGATGAAAAACAGGAAGTCAAGATAGCCTCTGCCCCACCATTGCAGGGCAGTGGCTACCCTCTGCCATCTTTTATTGGCTTTGATATAAAAGCAGGAAGTTAAGACAGCCTCTGCTCCGCCATTACGGGGCAATGGCTACCCTCCACCATCTTACACTGGTTTCAAGGAAGCAGACCCCCAGCCACTCCTCCAGACACCCAAGGCCGAGGGAAGGCAGAGGTTCCTGGGGACCGAGGCGGCTGTGCTCAGGCATGGGGGTGGCACTGGGCAGGGGCGGGAGGCTGGGCAGAGATGGGCAGGCTTGGGCATGTGCAGGAGACCCGGGATGGCGGGCTCCTCCCCCCCCAAGTGTAGTGCACCATAGGCCACGCTGAGGCTGTGTGGCCCAGGCCGCACAGGCTGGGATATTGTTGGACCAACCTTCTGGTGTTGCAGAATGAAGAAGTTGTTTTTAGTTTTTATGGCTAGCTGATAACCAGGGAGAGTCTAAGGAGAGAAGGGAGACATCCTGGCAAGAGGAGTGGGTTGTTTAGCTTTCTGCAATTGTGACAGTTTACCAGGCCCAAGATAGGGACGTAACTATTAACAGTGGAAAAATCTCTGGGAACTTTTAACTGAGAAGGAGTTCTCAGGTAGCATGGAATGGACCACAGTCTAATTTAGTCTTAAGTAGTGGCTTAGGCAGTCATACAGTCTGCAAAGTCTGGATATTCTCTAAGACCTTTTGGAGACATCAATTAACTAAGAATAGTTCAAAGAAGGGACCAGAAGATGAGCTGGTCACCTCAGTCCTCATTTCAGGTGTTTAGGTCCATCGAGAAGCTGTTGAGGCTTCTTCTTCTGAGGTCTCCTCTGCTTTCCCAGGGCTAGTGTGGCCATGTTTCCTTTGAGGGGCTTGGTTGAGCTGTCTGGTGTATCTGAGTGGCACCCATCAGGGGAAGAATTCATTTTCTGGAAAGACACAAGCATACCCTTGACCCATTGTTAGTAAAAGGGCTGGAATTTTACTCCAGAGACTTGATTCAGGGTCCTCCAAAGCACCCGTGGCAAGGGCTGTGAGATGGTAAGTCCTGCCAATGTTTGGCCATTGGAAAACTTCCTTGATCATTTAGCATAAATAATTAAAGTTAGTAAAGATCTATGTAATCAGAAATGAGGATTCTTTACTGTTATCCCAGGTATAAGTGATTTCCCCCATTTCGATTTTGTTAATTTGATATTTGAGGCATTTGTGTTGTCTTTCTATTATGGTTTACCCTATTGGATTGTAAAGAATGCCAATGGTGTGTAAAATACCACAAGTTTGGCAAAATTGTTAGAAAATTTTACTAGTATAAGAACTCCCATTATCTGTTTTTATTTGATGAGGTATCCCCAAAATTGAAAGTGTTTGAATAAATTGGTTAATTATGTCCTTTGTTGTCTCTCCTGAATATGTTTTGTCATTTAAAGCCAAGGAGTAGATGTCTGTTGTACAGTGAATATATCTAATTTTTCCAAATTTAGGATGGGTGACATCAGTTTGATAAATCATACTGGGGTGTAAGCCATGAGGGTTTACTTTAGTCATAGCACCTAAAGGAAGAAGAGAAGCACATTGAAGACATGGTTTAACTATAAATTTAGCTTGGACCTTAGTAAGATGAGGATATAAGGTTTTTAACATCTTTGCTGATTTGGTGAAGGAGTTGATGACTACAAAAAGGAGTCATAACATTTGGTTACATTAGCTGTTGATTTAAGGAAGTTAATGGACCAGGCAGTCTAATATAAGAGGGTATATGAGTTACAAAGAAAGGGTGTTCTCTTTGGCAAATCTTAGTCCTCACAGATAAGAGCATTCCAATAGGTTCCCCTGGTTTTTGTTGTGAAAAGGCTGTTTCTAATTTTAAGAGTGTCTCAGTGGCATATTTAGAATCTGTATAAATATTTAAAGGTTGAGGAAAGAGCATAAGCTCTGGAGAACAGCATAAAGTTCCGAATATTGGGCAGAAGTAGAAACAGGCATTTCCCAAGAATGAGTAATGTATTCTTTTTTTGGAGCTGGTGTAAAATAGTTGCAGTTTTCTTTTGTTAGTCTCATCTGTAAACAGAATGTCTGCCTCTAGGAGAGGAGAATGTGAAGTGACAGTCGGGGATGGGTTGGTGTGGGTCATATTACATACCTATAGATAGGAAATAAACTGATCAGGATCAAAACCAAGCTCATCAAATGAAATTGTTTTCTTTTGGATTGTCCAATCTGGTTCCAGGAGGCAAAAGGCTAGATTTTGAGTTAAAGTATGTTGTTATGGGTAAAGGAAGACATTAAAAGCAACATTTGTATAATATAGAGAAACATAAAGGAAATTTTTGGAGGTAACTCCAATACTTGTCTGTATCCATTTAATCCAAGACTGTGACTGGGTGTGTAGTTCAAGACAGAGAAGTAGAGTGAAAAAATATTTGGGTTATAACAGTAATTATTATAACAACCCTGTATTATTATAAACCTAATCAGACCTTTACCAAACTTGCTTTAAACATTCTTATTAGTCCTTCCACTCTGGAAATATCAAGCCATATTAATATTATTAACTTTGACTTTCTAACACTTTCACTTTTCTTAGACATTCTTGTTATTTCTTCCATCAGTACCCTGAGACATAACTTTTATAAACAAACCCATTATTTGTTGTGAATATCCATCAAGTAACCAATATTTAGTTTTTTATACCTACAGATAGATAAACAACCATCTTAAACATTAATACAATGTAAGTTTGCTAAAGGTATGAACCTTGTTGTACCTGTTTATTGACTGTAAAGAAACAATAGTGGTAAAATGGTTAATATATTTCCTGGAGTAGGAGCAATTATTACTTAAAACTGGTATATTTTTAAGTAATAAGAACCATAATATAGAAGGAAAACAGTGAGATAAAGGGAAAGAAGGAACCTAGTAGAGAAGATTAGTAGGATAAAGGTGTTATTAAGGGAGAAATATGTAAAAAGGGGGCAGTTAAAGGGGGAGAAAGGAGGACTATACATATAAATATGGGAATAAAGGGGGAAAAATTCTCTAGATACACAGTAGAAAAAAAAAAAACCTTAAGCAACCCTATGAGGATGGAAGAAAGCCCTTCCAGAAGCAATACTGTTGTTAAATGAAAATCCCAGTGCCAGCGGTGGGTTGCCCCTATGAGCTGTTGGCCTGAGGGACACTAGAGGTCCCCAAAACAACAAAGGCCATTGCCAATAATGTTGGTTGTACACCAGAAGTGGAAGAGAAAACTCTATTGCTGAAGACACTGTGTGATGTGAGCATGAGAGAGGGAGAAATCAAGCTGGAAAGTCCCTGGCACTGAATGGGTGGCTTTCATGGTGCCAAAAGGCAACACACAGATGACTGGGGGAAAATGGGACCCTGTAATTCTCCTCAATGATGGACCCTGCGTGTTGCATTGCCAATGTACCAAACAAGATGTTTCTGCTGGTGCAATAGTGAAGCATCCAGCGTATGTACAACCAGAAAAATTTTGATTGGCTATAATGCCTGCTCCTAGGGGTGGGGCATGTGGTACTGTGGACCCTGCTATAGTAATGAATGAGCTTTTGTGTTTACCTCCATAGGTTAAGTCCTTATAGTAGTCATTGTTTAGATGGCCTTGCCTCTTGCTGTGTTTTTTTTTTTTTTTTATAGTAGATGGAATCCCACTGAAACTGGCCAACAGCCCATGGAAAACAGATGATGCAGAGACCCGAAAGTTCAGTGCCTTGCCACAATGGGAGAAAGATCATCCCTCGCCTACCACCCTCTCCAAGGCTCAGAGACTTTTGCAGAAGAGGTTGGTGGAAAGAATGTAAGAACTGGAGGAAGGGGTAAAGTGTTAACTGGAAATGTCCTATGACCACTATGCAGGCAAGCTATAGTCACATCTCCTTCCAACACTCATAAGGGTGTCCAGGGGGCAGTCATTTACCCCTCCCACCCAATCAGTAGACCTCAGCTGCATGTGGGGGGAGGGGAAAAGGATATATAAGCCAAGAACACCAAGAGGCACCTCTCTCACCATTTTGTGTGGCTGTCAGGAGGTCACCGGATCTGTATTTGAATGTGGAACTTTAAGATGCAGCCTTAAATGTGGGGTACCCACTCTTCTGTAAGTAAACCCCTACTCTATGTTCTGCTAAATAATAATAATAATAGATAAAATATTTCAAAAAAAGGAAAAATCATAATGTAGAACAAGAATTAAGATAAGGATTAAAGAGAAAACATTTTGACCTGGAAAAATATTTTAGGTTAACAGTTTTTGTTTGTATGAGGCTTTACTTATAAGTCAATTTGCTACCAAGTAAATTATGTTTGAGGAATATTTTATGTAGACTGTGTACAAAAAAAATGGATATCTTTAAACCTTTTGAGAGCAAACCAGAACCAAAAAGGCATTTAAAACAAATAGGATTTTTATGTAACCAGACACCTAGAGACACTGTTTAATATATTTAAAAATGATTAGGATGTGCAAGTTTATCAGGCCTTTGAATGTAAACTTGTACCTGTGTATTTTAATTAACCATGCCAGAAAATAAAACTAATAATTTTGTGCCCAATAAAAAGAATGAAAAAGGAAAAATTGAAGTCACCATAGTTTAAAACAGTCTTGACATAAATGCTACATGAGGACAATTACTGTAGGCACATATAACTTAATATTATGTGAGATCTCAATATGTGGAAACAAACAGAAGCATGGGACATAATTTTAAACTAAACAAGAATGATTGTCAGATTTATATGACACAATTACATGAAAACTAGGTACACCCAAAACATGTTACTTAATAAGTTTGATTATGATGAATTTTGTAAGATCTTTTGTAAGAAAGCATAGCTGGAGTCATGAAGAAGACAGCTGATTGACTTTAGAAGACAATGACGTAGCATTATTTTACTAAAAGAACTTCGAATCTGAGTTAAACATAAAGGATAAGGTAATTAATTAATATAACCCCTGTCCACATTGTGGGATGGGGGGGGGATTGTAGGGTCTCAGGTGAACTTAATAGAGAACATAGTTTAGAAAGATTTTGGTTGAGTGATGGTAGACAGGCAATAGAGAGGCAAACTAAGTAAAGGCAAGAGTGAAAGGGTGGGAGAGGATCAATCCCATAAACAGAATGTAATCTAAAGCTTGGAGGACAGCAGTTTCTCTTGAGACAGAAAACCTGGAAATAAATATGTAGTGATTTGAAAAGCTTGAAAAACTCTTATGAAGGCAACAAACAGCTGAATGAAATGAAACTAAGAGAGAAGAATCAAATTACAAGGAACAGGAAAAACCATTGAAGTTTAGGTGCTAGGAACTGAACCTGGGTCCATTGTTACAGAAGGCAATATTTCTAACCATTAAGCCATTTCTCTGGCTTCAGCTAGAGGGGAAAAAAAATCTCCAACTGACCATGGAACTGACAATAGAGTCACAGTGGGGAGAGCTAGATAAACAGAGCCCTTGTTTTTGGCTGAACTGGCTTTTCGGCTTTTGAATGAGGGCTGATCTGCTGTATCCCTGAGTCTGGTACAAGCAGCATGCAGTTTAGAAGCTCTGAAGAGACAGGAAAAAAGAGGCCTGAGAAGGCTGATTGGGAAGAGGGTTAGAATGGCTCCCCTGCACTTTTACAACTTGTCATTGTGACCATGTGTCATTGAAAGTAAAGGCAGGGAATTTTTAAAAACTGAGCCTTGGGAGAACAAGGAGGCAGAGTGGAGCCGAATTAGAGGAGGGAAAGAGGGAGCACTAGTAGATTCTATGGAGGGAGGTGGCTCCCCCTTAGTAGAATCAGAGGCAAGCAGCTGAGGTGCAGGAGAAAGTGAAGGGGGAGGGGGTCCCTCTTCTAATTGAATACATTGGCACAGAGGAGACCATATAGGAAAATAACAGACAGGAATGGCTGTCCCTTGTCTATGACAGTGCTGCACATTATCTCCTACAATTTTCTGTTTCTAAAGCAATGGTTCCTTCTTTCAGGAATCTGGGATTGCAATCCATGGTAGTATCTAGAAAGGCCTTAATCTGAGTTTCCATATGTTTAATACCTCTTGATTTTTGCATGCACTTAGAATTACCCATGATTACCCCTAACCTACTAGCCCAGCTATGTCTGGGATCCACTGTTTAGGGGGAAAGGATTATGCTGTCCTCAGGAAGCAAAGTTCGGGGAGGGTCCCTCTTCAGGTGCCAGTTGCAGGGGCATTGCCTTGTACAGGGGCCTTGCTCTGTGATAGTGATACTGGAGGCACAGGGCCTGGCCCTGGGAGTTGAGTCTCTGCCCATGTCAACTTTATTGAAAATATTAGTGGGTTTTATACAATACCGGGAACTGGCAGTCATGTGGGGGTTTGGCAGTTATATACAAAGATTTAGGGTACAATTAGACAAGAAGCAGTACATACAGCTTTTAGCTGGTGGCAGCTAAGGGCTGTTTGTAAAGCAGGATGCTTGAACTTTTACTCATTGTTACCAATGAGTGTCTATCTGGTAATTTATTGTCCACTGTGCTTTCTTTCTTAGGACAAAATGTATTGTAAACTTTTAACTTGGCCTAATAATTTTTTTTGCTAGTGAGCTGAGGAGTTATTTATCTAAGATCTGTTAGCTAAGCTATTCATCTCAGAGTAAAAGCCTTAAACTTTTGTCCCAGCCACTTTTCTCCTGCTAGTCACAGCAGTGTTCTGCGAGACAGGAATTTGAGGGTGCTATATGTAGCATCCCTCCTTTCAGCAGAGATCTTGATCTTAAAGTTTCAGAACCATTTCATCCTAAATCATGTTATCCTAGTTTCCTATGCTGGGGTTGACTGGATGTCCACATAGATGTGAAGACACACCTGTAGGTACTGGGCTATGCTAGGTGTGGCTGGACTGGACATCCTTGTAGATGTGCTCACACCCATGTAGTTTGTAACAGGCTGGACTGGGCTGGGCTGGGCATCTTTGTAGATGGCCTCACACATTGTAGTTGCTAAAAGTCTCAGCTGGCAGAGTTCAGCATCTTAGCAACTACAGGTGTTTGATGGTGTCTACTTGGATAACCAGTGAAGCCCAGCCCAGCCTACATAGCCCCTTAGCAACTACAGGGTTCTGGGCATAGCTACAAGAAGTTCCAGCCCAGTCTATCTTAGCCAAGTTCCTTAAGAACTACAGTTGTATGGGCCTATCTGCAAGGATGCCCATCCAAGGCCAGCCAAGCCCCTCACAACTACAGCTGTGAGGTAACACCTACATGGATGCCCAGTCCAGTCCAGACCTTTAGCAATTAGAGGTGCATGGTCACACCTACAAGAATGTCCAGCCATGCCAGCCTAGCACAGCCCAACACCTAAATAACAAGAGTTTGTGGGCATAACTAGATGGTTTGCCAGCAAATTTCACTACTGCGCATCCAAGCACCTTACCAACTAGAGATATGTCTTTACATCTTCTTGGGTACGCAGCCCAGGCCAGCCCATCATACATACTGCCTTAGCAACTAGAGGGTTGTGGGCACATTACATGGATTTCCAGCCCAGTCCATCCAGCCTTAGCAATTACAGACCCTTAGCAATTACAGTTGTGTGGGTCCAGCTACATGAATGTCCAGCCCAGTCCAGCCTAGTCTTTTAGCACCTATAAGGTATGTGGGCCCATCTACATGGATGCTCAGGCCAGCCCAGCCCAGCCTTTTACAACTTCATGTGTGTCAGCAATTCAACATGGATGCCCAGCCCAGACCATCAGAGCAAATTAACAAATACAGGTGTGTTGCAAAGTCTACATGTATATGTGCCCAGACACCTATAGTTGCTAAGGAGTTGTCCTGACCAGGCTGGAAATCCATAAAGATGGGCTCACACACCTGTAGTTGCTAAGGGGCTGGAGTGTCCTGAGCTGGGCATGCTTGTAGATGGGCCCACACACTGTAGTTGATCATGGCCTATGCTAGGATGGACTGGGCTGGGCATCCAAGTAGAAGTGAATACACACCTGTAGTTCCTATTTTGTTGGGCTGTGCTGTGCTGAGATTTGCTGGGACTCCATCTACATATGCCCACAACCTGTTGTTTCTAAGCTGCTAGGTTGTTCTGTGTTTGGCTGGGCTGGACATCTTTGTAGCTGCACCCACACACCTGTACTTGCTAAGGATCTGGGCTGGACTGGGCTGGGAAACCATATACATATGCCCACACACCTATAGTTGCTAAGGGTCTGGACTGGCCTGGGATGGGCATCCATGTAGATGTGCCCACACACCTGTAGTTTCTAAGGGTCTGGGCTGGCTTCGGCTGGGCATCCTTGTAGATAGGCCCACACACCTGTAGTTAATATGAGGCTGGGCTTGACTGGGCGTGCATGTTGGTGTGCCCACACAACCATTTTTGTTAATGGGCTGGGTGGGGTTGTGTTGTGATGGACTGGGCTGTGATGGACTGGGCATACATGTAGATGTGCCCATACACTGTTAGTTGCTAATTGAAAGTGCTGGGTTGGCTTGGGCTCAGTAGAGCATCCATGCAGATGTGCCCACATACCACTACTTGCTAAGCAGCTTGGCTAGGCTAGACTTCACTGTACTGTTTATCCATAGAGATGTGCCCACTCACCTACAGTTGCAAATGGCCTGGGTTGGACTGGGTGGAGCTGGTCTGGTCTTTACTGTGCTGAGTTGGGCTGAGTGGGGCATTCATACACATGTGCCCACATATCTGTAGTTGCTAAAAGAGCTAGGGGAGCCTGGGCTGGGCTGGGCTGGGTTGGGCTGGACTGGACTGGGCTGGGCATCCATGTAGATATGCCCAAACCTTTGTAGTTGCTGCAAGGGTTGGGCTGGGATGGACATCCATGTAAATGTGGCCATACACCTTTATTTGCTATGGGACAGGCCTGGCATCCTTGTAGATGTGCCCACACACCTGTAGTTAGTAAGGGGCTGGATTTTGCTGAGATGATCTGGGCAGGCTGGTCCTGGGCTGGGACTCCTTGTAGATGTTCCTACACACCTGTAGTTGATCAGGCTTGCCTGGGTTGGAATTCATATAGGTGTGCCCATACAACTACAGTTGCTAAGGAGCTATGCAGGGCTGGGCTGGGCTTACTTGGCAGGGATGGATTAGGCATCCATATAGTTGTGCCCACACATCTTTAGTTGTAAAGGAGCTGGTCTGGGCTGGGCTTGCATTCATGTGGTGAGCCTAAACACCTGTACTTGCTAGGATGGGCTGGGCTGGACACACATGTTGTTGTACCCACATGGTGGTAGTTGCTAAGTGGCTGGTCTGGGTTGGGCTAGGCTGGGTATCCATGTAGATGTGCCCCCCACCCCTTGGTAGTTGCTATGTGGCTGGGCTCTAATGGGCATCCATGTGCACATGCCCACACACTTGTAGTTGCTTAGTGGGTGGGTTGGGCTGGGCTGGCCTTGGGTGCTCATCCATGTAGATGTGTCCAAACACCTGTTTTGTTAAGGGGCTGGGATGGCTTGGTCTTGGCAGGGACTCCTTGGAGTTGTGCCACATACCTTAAGTTTCTAAGGTGCCTAGCTAGGCTGGACATCCATGAAGATATGTTCACACACCAGTTGTGGCTAAAGAGCTGGGCTAGGCAGGGTTGGGCTATGCTGGTCATCTATGTAAATGTTCCCATACACGTATAGTTTCAAAGGGGCTGGACTGGAGTGGGTTGGACTGGTCTGGGCTGTGCTGGGCTGTCATTCATATGGAGCTGGGTGGGCTGGGCTGGATACATGTGCCTACACACCTGTAATTATTAAGGGGCTGGACTGGGCTGGACTGGGCATCCATGTAGATGTGTCCACACACCTATAATTGATGCTGGGCTAGAGTGGGCTGGACTGGGCTGTGCATCAATAGAGATGTGCCCACACAACTGTAATTGATAAGAGTCAGGGCTGGGATGGGCATGCATACAGATGTGCCCCAAATCCTGTAATTAATAAAGGCTGTGCTGTGCTGGGTGGGGTTTTTCATTCATGTAGATGTACCCACATACCTGTAATTGATAAGGGGCTTGGTTGGGCTGGGTTTGGGTGGGAGTCCATGTAGATGTGCACACACACCTGTAATTGATTCTAGGCTGGGCTCCATGGGACATCTATGTAGATGTGTCCACACACCTGTGATTGATGATGTGCTGGGTTTGGTTGGGCTGGGCATCTGTATAGATGTGCCCACATTCCTGTAATTCATATGGATCTGGGGTTGGCTTGCTATTCTGAGCTGGGTGTTCATATAGATGTGTCCACATGACTTTAATTGATGCTGGGCTTGCCTGGACTGGGCTGGACTGGGTTGAGCATCCATGGATATGTGCCCACACACCTATAATTGATGCTGAGCAAGGTTCAGCTGGGTTAGTCAGCACCAGGCCGGGTATCAGTAGAGATGTGCTCACACACCTGTAATTGATAAGAGGTAGGGCTGGGCTGGGCTGGCATAGGCATCCATGTAGATGTGCCCACATAGATGTAATTCATGCTCAGCTCACCATGACTTGTCAGTGCTTGGCTGGCCATGCATGCAGATGTACACACTCACCTCAAATTGATAAAGAGCTAGGGTGTGCCCTCCTGGGCTGGACATGCAGGTAGATGTGCCCACACTCATGTAATTAATAAGATGCTGGGCTGGGTTGGCATGGGCATCGATGCACATGTGGCCACACACCTGTGTTTGATAAGGGGCTTGGTTGGGCTGGGCTGGACATCTATGTAAATGTGCCCATGCACCTGTAATTGATGCTGCACTGGGATGGGGCTGAGCTGGACTCAGCTGGGCTGGACTCAGCTGGGCTGGGAATCCTTGTAGATGTGCCCACATACCTTTAATTGAGGCTGGACTGGGTTAGGCTGGGCTGGGCTGGGCATACATGTAGATGTACCCACATACTTATAATTGATTCTCAGCTTGTCAGGACTGTGCATGGCTGGGTTGGACATGCATGCAGATGTGCCCATGCACCTCAAATTGATAAGGAGTTGTGGTGTCTTCTGTTGGGCTCAGGATCCATGTAGGTATGACCACACACCTGTAATTATTAAGGGCCTTGACTGTGATGGGCTGAGTTAGGTATCCATGTAAATGTGCCTACACACCTGTGTTTGATAAGGGGCTTGCCTGGGATGAGCTGGGCATCCATGTAATTGTGCCCAACCACCTATAATTGATGCTGCACTGGCCTGAGCCTGACTAGATATCCATTTGGATATACACACAAATCTGTAATTGATATGGAGCTGGGCTGGGCTTGGCTGGGCTGAGCATACCTATAGATGTGCCTACACCTTTAATTGATGGTGAGCTAGACTGGGCTGGGTTGGACACCCATAGAGATGTGCCACACACCTGTAATAAGGTTCTTGGTGGGATGGGGTGGGCTGGTTATCCATGTAGCTATGCTCACAATTCTGTATTTGATAAAGGGTTTGGGAGGGCTGGGATGGGCTGAGTTGGACAATCATGCAAATGTCTTGCCCACCTGTAATTGATAAAGGAATGGGGTGGGTATGCTGAACTGATCTGGGCCTCCTTGTATATGTGCCACACACCTGTATTTGATAAGGGGCTTGGCTGGGCTAGACTGGACTGCCCTAGATATCCATAACTCCTGTAATTGATAAGGGGCATGGATGGGCTGGAATTAGCTGGGCTGGGCATTCATGTAGCTCTGACTACACACATGCAATAAATAGGGGCTGCACTGGACTGGGATTGGCTGGGCATCCATGTAGATATGCCACACACCTGTAATTGATAAGGGAATTGGCTAGGATAGGCTGGGCTAGGCATCCATATAGCTTTGCCTATTCACATATAATTTATAAGGGGCTGGACTGGGCTCTGCTGTGCTGGGCATCCATATAGATGTTCCCAAACAACTGTATTTGATAAGGGGCTGTTCTGGGCTGGAATGGACATCCATACAGATGTGCCCACACTGCTCTAATTGGATATGAGGCTGGGTTCAGCAAGCATGGGCTGGGCTGGATAGTCATACAGATATGCCCACACACCTGTAATTGATATGGGACGGGGATGGGTATCCATGTAGACGTGCCTACTTGTCTGTAATTAACAATGGGATGGGCTGGCATGGGCTGGCCTGGGCTGTGCTGGGCATGCATGTAGAGGTATCTACACACCACTAATTGATAAGTGGCTGTGCTGGGTTGGGCTTGCCTGGGCAACCATGTAGACATGTGCATACACTTGGAATTAATGCTAGGCTGGGCTTGGCTGGGCTGGTGTGGTCTAGGCACCCAGGTAAATGTGACTACATACCTGTAGTTGATGTTGGGCTAAGTTCAACTTGGCTGGGCTAGACATGGCTGGGTATCCATGTAGATGTGCCCACACACCTATTAGATGGTCTGGGTTGGGCTGGGCATCCATTTTGATGTGCCCACCGACCTGTAATTGAAAAGGGGCTGGACTGAAATGTTCAGCCATGTAGATATGCCTATACACCTGTAATTGATAAAGGGCTAGGCTGGTCTGGACATCCATGTAGGAGGACTCACACACATATAATTGAGGCTGGGTTGCACTTGGCTGAGATAAGCCTGGTTGGGCATTCATGTACATGTTCATATCTGTAATTGATGATGGACTGTGCTGTGCTGAACTGGACATTCATGTAGATGTGCCAACACACCTATAATTGATGTGGAACTGGCCTGGCCTGACCTGAGAATGCATGTAGATATGCCCACCTGCCTGTAATTAATGTTGGACTGGGTTTCATTCTGTTAGGGTCAGGGTTAGGGTTAGGGTTACAGTTACAAGTTAGGTAAAATGTGAGGGTTAGGGTTATGTTATGGTGAGATCTAAGGTTAGGTTTAGGTCTACAGCCATGACTAGGGCTATGTTTTCTGGTAGTTTTAGAGTTAGGGCTAAGGTTAGGGCTAGGGCTAGGGCTAGGGCTAAGGTTACAGTAACATTTTGGCTTAGGGCTATAGTTATGGCTAGTGTTAGAGTTAGGTTTAGTGATAGGGTTAGGACTAGCGTTAGGGCAAGGGCTGGTCTCAGGCCTATGGCCAGGACTAGGGCTAAGTTTTGAGTTAGGCCTAGGGTTTTGGCTATGGTTATGGCTATGGTTATGGTTATGGTTATGGTTAGGGCTAGGTTTATGACTAGGGTTAAGGTTTGAGTTTGAGCTAGTGCTAGGACTAGGTTTAGGGTTAAGGCTAGGGTTGGGTTAGTGTTATAGTTAGGGTTAGGGTTAGGTGCAGGCCTAGGGCTGGGCCTAGGCCTAGGGATATGGCTAGGGTTTGCCTGTGGTAACTTCTAGTGTTAGCTTTTGGATTAGGGTTCAGGTTAAGTCTAGTGTTAGGGTTAGGTAACAGCTAAAATTGGGGTTAGGATTAGGGTTAGGGATAGAGCTATCTTAAGGTCTAGGGCTTCTGGTAGGGCTAGGTCCAAATATAAGAGTAGGGCTAAGGTTATGGTTAGATTAAGGGTTCAGGTTAAGGCTGAGTTTAGAGTTATGTTTAGGATTATTTCTAGATTTAGTGTTAATGTTAGGATTAGGTGTAATGTCACACCTAGGGCTAGGTTTCTGGTTAGTTTTTGAGTTAGTGTTAGGGTCAGGGCTAGGCCTAGTATCAGGATTAGGGTTAGGGTTAGGGCTAGGGTTAGGGTTAGGGTCAGAACTTGGTGTAAGTCTAGTGCTAGGGGCAGGGCTAGGGCTAGGGTTAGGAGTAGAGTTAGGGAAAGTGCTAGTGATAGGGTTACATGTAGGGTTAGGTTTAAGTTTAGGGTTAGGGTTAGTGTTAGACTTAGGCCTAGAGTTAGGCCTAGGACTAGGTTTAGGGATCCATTTATGGTTATGCTTCATGCTGGGGCTAGGTCTAAGTCTAGGGCTAGGGTTAGGCCTAGGGGGAAGATTAGGGCTAGGGATGTGGTTAGTGTTAGGGCTTGGGGGTTGAAGGTTAGTGTTACGGCCGGTTTTAAGGCTAGAGATAAGCTTAGGGTTAGCCTAGTGTTATGATTAGGTCTATGGTAAGGTATGTTTTGGGTCAGAGTTCACACACAAAAAAATCACCAGCACCACTTTAAGAAAAGTGACAAGGTAAATGTTTATTATTTCGGCTGACTGGACTGTCTATCTTGGGAGCCAAAGCAGCCCTGATCATTGTCGGGTCAGAGTTTTTATAGGATTACAGAAATATTATTCAAACAGGACATTTGTGAACCAATGAGGTTTGTAAAACATAGTAGAACTTTGAATCTATTAATCAAAAACTAATCATTATACAGATAAGTGATACAGTCATATAACTTGGCAATCAATTTTGTAATTTTAAAATTAGTCAACTTCTTAGCCATAACAAGTATAGTAAGAAGGCTGAAATCAGCAGTTACTGGATGCTCATACAATAACAGGGTGGTCTTATACTTTGTGTCAAGGTGACCTAAAATAGCAAGCAATTTACAGAAGCAAAAACAAGCAGTTA
>NW_008333781.1:1437690-1440004 GCF_000622305.1 Nannospalax galili
AATGTCTGAGATTCACATGTTCCACTGGTTTGTGATTGAGCTATTTCTTAGAACTCAAGGCTGTTGTCTCTTTTTAAATATTTCCCATAAGTGAAAAGAAGTTACTGTTAAAATAGCTATTCTGAGCAAGATAGAGTAACTTACGTTAAGTTACTAATATAGTTCAAGTATAGGTCTGTGTCTATGTTTAGGGCTAATGCTGGGACTTGGATTTGGGATAGGTTTATGGTTATGGTTTGGCTAGGGCTATCAATAAGGCTAAGGTTAGTGTTAGGGATGGGGTTAGGTCTAGACTTAGGGTTATGGCTAGGGTTAGTTCTAGGGTTAGGATTAGGGTTATGGGTAGGTTTTGGGATAGGCTCGGGATTAGAGTTAGGGCTAGGGCCAGGGATAGAACAAGAGTTAGGTTTTGGGCTTGGATTAGGGCTATGGACAAGGCTAATATTTGGTTTAGGGTTAGGGTTAGGGTTAGGGTTAGGGTTAGTGTTAGGGCCAGAGCTATGACTAGGTCTATGATTAGAACTGAGGCAAGGACTATGCTAGGCTAGGGCTAGGGCTAGGCTTAGAAGTCTAGGGTTAGGACTAGTCCTAGGGCTCCACTTAATGGTAGGACTAAGGTTATGGCTATGTTTAAGTGTAGGCTGATTATTTACAGCTAGTATTAGGGTTGCATTTATTATTGAAACACTGGTTAGGAGTAAGGAAAGGTGTTGGGATAGTGTTATGGACAAGTTGTGGTTGGTATAACGTTGTGGTTAAGTTAGGGTTAGGGTTAATGTAAGAGCTTAGGGTTAGTGTTACTGTTAGAGTAAAGATTTAGTGCTAGATACAGTGCTAGATTAGGGTTAGAATTATGTTTAGGCTTAGTTGTGGGTTTAGGGTTAGATCTGAGGACAAAGCTAAGACTATCATTACATCTAGGACTAGAAATAGGATGGAGATGGGTTTAGATTTAAGATTAGCATCAGGGTTATTGCTCTGGTTAAGGCTAGGTTTACTGCTAGGTTAAGGGTAAGACTTATGGTCAAGTTTAGTATTTGGTGTAAGATTAAGGCTAGGTTTAGGCTTAATGGTTTAGGGTGAGAGTTAGGGTTAAGGTTAGGATGTTCTCTTAGGGTTAGGAAAAAGCTTAGGATAAGGGTTAGGAAAATAATTTGTTTTAGTGTTACAGTTAGGCTAGGGTCCAGGATAAGATTAGGTTTAGAGTCAGGGCAAAGGCTCAGGCTAGGGTTAAGGTTAGAAATAGGTTTAGGATTAAGGTAGGGTTAATACTAGGGTTAAGGTTAGGGTTATGATTGGGTGTAGGATTAGTGTTAGGATTAAGGTTAGATATAATCTTAGGGTTTTGGTTAAGTGTTAGGTTTATGGTATTGTCTTAGTGTTATGGTAAGTTTTAAGAATGGCTTTTGCTGCAGAGTGTGTGTTCCTGGATAGGACTCCTATATCAAACCTTACCCCACATGCCTTAGGGACCATTGTGGAGAAAAGGTCTAAAAGATAGTAAGAATCAGGGATGTTACATGAACATAAAGAAACAGGTTTCCGAGTCTCTAGGAACTTGCATATATGAACTTGCAGCCTTGGGGAGAGCATGTACAGACCCATATTAACTCAATCAGACAAAACCCCAGCATAGAACAGGGGAAATACACAACAGACCCAAATCTTAGCCAAGGAACTATTGGTAAATGATTACTGCATGGTGAGGGAGAGTTGATCTTTTTTAAGGGAGTGACTCTAGAAAGGCTCACTGAACTACAGTGTGTGAACTTGCACTAAGGGAAATCTAGGTACAAAAGCTTAATTGAATGGACCTTAACATCTATGAAAGAATGCATGAAATATGGTGGGGACACTTTTTGGGAGGACGGATGAGGGAGGGGTCTAAACATGATTGATATCTGTTGTATGAAATTCACAAAAACCCAAGAAAAATATACATAAAAAAGAATGTATTTGGCATTGGGGTAAGGGTTATATTGGGCTTCACTTTGGGTTAGATAAGTGTTACTTTGGCTAATGAGTTAGAGTTGAGTTGAGATTTAGGTTCAGGGCTAGCATTAGGGCTATGGCCTGGCTTAGAATAAAGATCAGAATTATGGTTAGGGTTTAGGATTAAGGTTATGGAGGGTTAGAGTTAGGGTTTAGGGTGATGTTTAAGACTGGGGTTAGGAGTTGGATTTAGGTCAGTTTTAGGAATGCATTTATGGTTACAGTTATGATTAGGGTTAGGCTTAACATTAGAGTTAGGGTTAGGAATATGAATATGGATAGTATTAGGGTTAGGAGTAGGTTTAAAGTTGGGGTTATTAAG